>NW_010531945.1:0-1538 GCF_000687285.1 Phaethon lepturus | reverse complement strand
AGGCCCCAGCACCCCCCAGCCTCCCCCTTCCCCGAACCCCCTCCACCAATGCACGCCCAAGGGCCTGGTACCACCCATCTGCCCTGAAAATATGCAGCACCTAACGAGAGACTTGGGCTCTACCCGGCAGGGAGGGACCACAGCGGCTTCCAGGTGCAACCCATCGCGCTGGGACCACCTTGCTTCTAGTAGGGCAAGGAGGGAAATCTGCCTCCTGGGTCAGGGGCCGGCTTCTGCGGCTGCCCAGCCCGGCGCGGCTGCAATCCAGCGCTCCCACGTCCTCACAGCCACGTGCTTTGGGGTGCAGGCCGTCTCCAGCTCTCTCTGCAATTCCAGGTACATTCAGCCTGAGCAAAGGTACGAGGGAGAACGTTGTTCCAGGCCAGCGCTGCAGGCAAACCCTTGAGGTCCAGAAGTCTGTGTGCACATTTACATTAAACCATATCAGATAAAATGTATTTCTCTTCCTCTCTCCTGTGCTCTCTGTCTTTTCTCTCTAGCCCATGAATTTTGAACCCCTTCTGCTCAGTGTCTGTCTGAGCAGCAACAGGAGGCACCAAGAATAGCCCTCTAATCTCTACCCACTTCTTCTTATCCCCCTGCTACCTTCAGAGGGAGTGGAAGATGCCTTTACTTTCCTTTTATCCTCTGCCCGGGCATTCTCATATGAGGCTGCATCTCTGTTCTGCAGCAGAAAATGTTAATAGCTTGGTTTGTTTTGTTTTCTCATAGTCGACCATCATATTAATTTTAAATGACAGAGTTTTGTCATGACAGTGTATGTCGTATTCTTCATTTTTGGTAGCATCTTCTATCCAGGTCCACAGGGTCACTTCTTGTGGTGGTTGTTTTGAAGTTCTGAGTGTAAGATACTTCTCCTGCAACTTTAGAAATTTCCATTTTAAGACATTTGTTTCCAGGGATTTGAATAACTCGCAAGGGAACAAAAGAAGCAGCCAGAAACATGGAATCTGGCATTGACCCAGTCCCTCATTCATAATAAACCTTTAAAAAAACCAGCGATGACTCAGCACAGGCATAATTCACAAACCAGAAAGGCCTGCTTCCCTACCTTACAATTGCATTGGTAGGTACTTAATCATGGCAAATAACATAGTGGATATTTTATTTTTTAAAACATACGTTGTTATATTCATCTCTTGAAATTGCTGTAACACATGGCCTCTCATCTAAAGTATCCCTGTCAGATATAATTGGCAAACGTCATCAGATGAGGGTCACGTCATGTAATTAGGTGTATTATATTAGGCTGAACTGGTTACTTTAATAGTAATGCCACAATGTACGCTAACCAGACGTTTTAAAACACAAATGACTTCCGTGACCTTCTTGAGGCAATAACTCTGATCCTCTGCCATTCATTTTTGGCAATAATCTATTAAAAATATGTTGGGCAACTTGTTTGGGCCCTTCTAAGCCTCCTCTTCCAAACACACCCGTTGGTGCACATCCCTACACCCACACAGCTGAGCCCGGGACTCTGCTCGAGCACCTCCGCTGGCACGGGACGAGGAGGG
>NW_010531944.1:2769-16460 GCF_000687285.1 Phaethon lepturus | reverse complement strand
GCAGGAGATCAGGTTCGTGGCATTAATGGCCATTTGCAAAGCATGCAAACCCAAAACATCTGGGTGTTAATTGTTATTAACATTATTGCTCTCTTGCTGTATTATTGCTAAAAAAAAGACGTGAGGCCGATTTCTTTTAGTCCAACCGCGAATGCGCCGCTGTGGTTTTTCAAAAGCGCTACGAGACGTGATAGCAAATGGGAAGATTGCGACTTCTGCCGTTTAGCCGCTGAATATTCAGCGCTCTTAAGCCTGAGGAGTGGAAAGCATTGGTGTCAAAGCAGTAGCCTGTTTAAACTGGCAGCTCCTCTCGTCAGGCTATAATAGAGATGATGATAATGGCCAGCTCTGGGGGCAGGAACTGTCGTTTCGTTATCTCCGGGTACAGTGCTGTGCTCCAAGGGGCTCTGGTCCCCTGTGACGGCCGCCGGACCTGGCTGCAGTGCAAGTAACAGCAGCCTTGAACCTCAAATATTCACCGCAGACCCAAGTCTGCGGTCAGGTGTGCGGTGATGTATCTGGTTGCCGTTCTTTGGTCCCGTCAACAGGTTTTCCTGAAAAGCCAGTTTTTCCCGGGGGAGGCTGTAGGTCGGCAGTGAGGGTGGCGATGCCGGTGGGGACTGGCACATGGCTTCCCTGTGAATTGTCCCGGCTGCGTGGATGTAGAGGTGCTGCTGGCACCGCAGAGCATGTCCCGTGTCCTCCTGTGCCTCGGGATGTACAGCGGCAGATGTGCGCTGACTTTGCTAGCTAGGTCCAAGCCCCCTTGTCGGATACGTTGTCAAAGACAAGACATAAAGAGCCAGAAAAGAAAGACTCATGGATGAAGGTCAGGGGAGCGGCTCCCTTCTGAACAGCAGCCACATTCATTTGTCCCAGCGCAAGGGCTCAGAGTTTAGCCCCAATGATGCTGAAGAGCAGGGCCTGGATCCTTTTTTTTTAAAATAACAGCGCATGGAATAAGGGGTCATTTGTCCCAAAAAAGGGTATCATCGTATGGCCATGTAGACTACGTGGAAGATTATTCGCTTAATCAGGTGAGCTGAGGGGTTTTTTATCGCTATCTGTTGCTGGTATCTAAGTGCTGGCAGTTACAACGTTTAATTGCATTTTCCTCTAAGAAAATGCTTATCTTGCTAAGAGATGGGGTTCTCTGCAATCAGTGTTGTACACTTAAAAACTCTTCGTTTCCATTTCATTTTTTACCATCAATGTGATCTTAACTCATCCTCCCAGGCTGGTCCTCTGGTCTTACCCTCCACCCATCCGAGGCTGTGAGTAGGCAAAAGTCTCCACGCCAGATCTTCCCAAACGAGTGCTGTCCTCACCTGCCGCTGGCTCTGCCCCCTTCTCCTGCGTGGGGGAAAAGTGACCTTCAAGATGTGCTGGAGCCATCTCATCTCCCCTTGCGTCCCTCGGTCCCCAGCGGGGCTCTCCCTGGAAAGGTCTCAGTCCGGTGCTCCTAAACTGGCCACGGTTTGTGCATCGCTGCCCCATCTGGCTACTAAATTGATACTTTTTTTGGATGCTGGAGGAGAATTTTTCTCTCTTTTCCAAGTCTCTTAATAACTGAAGACTTGAGTGTAAAAGCACTAACTGCACTCTGTTCACTGGCGGGTTTTTTTCAGTCGTAGCTTGGCTTTTTTTACCCCTATAGGCACAGGAACCATTTATAGCCGAGGTGGGCCGAGTTTGCAACTTATTAATCTCTCCCTTGCGTGTGGGTTGAAAAGAGACACCATGCCTTTATCAAAAGCCAGGCTAGCACAAAAGCCTATGCAAAATCATCATTAAATCCTATTAGAGGTGGAAAATATCTCTTAGATCATCTCATTCATTTCCCTGCCAATGCTAGACTGTTCCTGAGAGTTAATTTTCTAGTGTCTGCCGCCGACTCCCTGTGTGACTGCAGGTCTGTCATCTTGCCTTTGGGTTGTCACCGTAACTTCCACTCGTTTCTTTGCATTTCCAAACAAGCCTCGTTTCGTTCAGCGGTTGCCTGTGTTAGTATTTGTCCTGTCTTACATATTATCAGTGGTTTCTGCTAGGAGAGCATCACCAGACCTTGCTTGCGGCTGGGAAAGGCATCCCCATGGGAGAGGGAGCTCGGGGATTGCTGCTTCCCGGCCAGGGGCTCCATCCGCTGCAGCCACCGCTACCTGCTGTAGGCATGGGGCTAATGAACATCTCAGAGGGAGGTTTCCCTCCTGCGGTGGCGGCCGTGGGTTCAGTGTGAGCAGGTCATCCCCCGTAAAGCTCTCCTCCCAACCTCTGCTGGCACCGCCTTCCATAAGCTCCCACCCCGGAGTCCTGGGCTGGCTGTGACATCCACTCGGCAGGAGGATAAAATAATAATAATTTGACGCTGGAGCTATTTATAGCATTAAGCAAATGCAGATTTCATCGGGGTTTGTTTCAGAGGAGGAACCGGCGTGTAGCAGTGGAGTAACCTTACTTGTAACTTCCCACCGGCGCTGGTGGCGGTGATTGAATTCCCCGATGGGAATCAATGAGGTGAGGGTCTGGGTAGCCCTACCAGCGCCGGGAAGGTCAGTCCGGCAGCTGTCACCCGGAAAGCATCAAAAGCATGAGCTGTCGATAGCGACCCGCATTTGCAGAAAATCTGAGGGCTTTCTAATTAACTGAGGATCTCTAAATTAGAGCGAAGCCGCTCGACAAGCCCCCTCGTACGCCTTAAGTGTCAGGGCTCAGCTGATCGCCGCATCTAACAAGCGGCTGATTTTTAACAGTAGCTCCGAGACTCAATCAGCTCCTAATGGCTCCGTTTCAAAACGTTTCAGTGCATTTTTCGTCTCTTACTCTGGAATTTATGCTCTTTGTTCCCTGCGCAAATATTCTGGCACTTTTCCTTAATTTCAGGCTTCTGCCTTGCCACGGCTTCTCTGCCCTAACTAGGCAGCTCATCGCTTGCCTTGCCCCGCACGCGATCCTCTGCCGCGGCCGCTCGCTCTGCTTTCTAATCAGTAAGTTTCAGAAAGTCCTCCCTTTCTCTCCCCCCAACACACAGGCAGTGCTGCGGGGTACGGAATTTCATAATTAGAAGGAAACCCACGTTTAAACAGACCACTGTGTAGTAAGAGCTGAAAAGTGGGTTTATTTCAGCTTTAAACCCGTTGCCTTTAAGATTGCGAATGCACTTTGCAAATGCACCTGATCTTGACCTCCCTCCTGCCGCTTTTACGCAGTGCCGCAGATTTGGGCACCGGCACTCCTGATTTACACCGTGGCAAATGAGATCGTTTTGGCTGTATTCACAGCGGAGTAAGAATATGCACATTTCAGCTGAGGGCTTCGAGCTGCTGGGAGAATGACGGGGGGAATCTTTCTTTTACCCGTTGCCGGTAACGAGACCCACGCAAGGCATCCTCGGGAAGGCGGCAGGATAAACTCCTACGTAAGCAGTGGTTAGAAACAGATAAATACTGTTGAGGAAGGTAGAGGGTTAATCAGCGACTCTTTAAGACTTTTCCGCGTGTGTTTATGTTCAACTGCTTATCCATATCTTGGCAATTATTCACGTGAAATAGAATATAAATCCTGCTGCCTAATTTTTCTTCGAAAAATTTCACAAGGTAATCAAATCCTGAAGTGCATATTCTATTCCGGTGGTTTTATCAGTAAATCAAATTTTTATCGTTTATCAGCAAAAGTTAGATTTAAGCATCCTCACTGTAATGTTTGAAAGATGAACATTTGTTTCAGCGGGTTCCGTGCCAATCAATAATCTTCCAGCTTGACTCAGCTATCAATTATTGCCGCAATTATTTGTCTAGTTGGATATTTAAAATGTCATCAGAAAGAGATGATTACATATTCCAGAAAGCAAGGCACTGTATAATCAGATGAACTGAATCCAGTTAAATGTAGTGTGGTACTAACCTGTCCTTCAAAGCTGAATTCCGCAGCCGCGACTGAAACAACAGCTTTCTGCATTATTGTAAGGAAACAGATCTTAACCTTGGAACAGTGCGTGTTATTGGGGTCGGGTAATACTCGGCGAGAGGAGACCTTGCAAGCCTGGAAATTGAATCAGCCCTTACTGACAGAAAGGAGGGAGGGGTTTTTTTTTGGGGGGAGGGCTGGTTTTGTTGGATTTCATCTGCAAATCTATAAATAAGAAAATCGACTCTGTCTGCTTTTCTGGGAATTTAAACTCCTGAGCTCGAAGCGTCAAATTTTTGTATGCCCTTTTTGCATTCCTTGACTTGATGTATGTATGGTGAATACTCTCTGTGCCCCGAGAACGCAATAAAGCTGTAGCAATTCTTGCAAGTCTTACATCCTCCAAACTCCAGATATTTAGAGTATTATATCATTTTCAACTTCAAGGATATCTCAACGATGAAGAGGAGACAGAATAAACCGGAGGAGACCAGACAACTTTACGACACCTTTTGGTCCTATTTGCAAAGCAGGGAGGGGGAAATATATATATATATTACCGATTCTACTAATACTTGCTTGTGCAAGTTATGAAACTAAACATTGTAGGATCTGGTGCAGCACTTGCTGTGCTTGCAACTCCATGGTGACATTGAACTTGCTCAGGGACAGAATAAACCTTTGCCTTCCTGGCAGATGATTTGCAGGCGGAGGTGTCGTTTGGGGGGACCTGCAGTTCCCCTGACCCACTTTGTCAGAATGGTTTGCTGCTGGCTAAATATCATTAATTTGAAAGTGAGAGGAAAGTGAGCCAAAGGGGAAGTCTGGGAAGGAGGACAGTGACGAGGGTCCGTTTGGGGAAGGAAAAGGTGGAATAAGGCTCTCGAGGAGAGCCCCTGTTCATGCGTGTCCCCAAGCCCATTACTTGGCTGAGGGCTGGGGCTTTCTGGCTCCACCGACACCCTGCCCAAAGCACTGGTGGGAGCAGGGGTGCTGTGGGATGGAGAAGGGGACCTCAGCAGCGCCTGGATGGTGAGAAGGACCAAAGGGAGCTGGCAGGGACCACCACATCTCTGCAAGGCGATGGTTTAAATGTGTGTGCTTTACAGAGCCAGGCACGTCAATTAGAGATGCTAATATGCGAAACGCAGCAAAAATAAAGCAAAGCCATAGGTGACGAGGAGAGTCGACGGCCTGGCAGTGCCCCGGCGGCAGCGTCCCCACCGGCGAGCAGCGGTGGGAAGGCGCCAGCCCCCGTTTCTCCCTGGGAGGCGGCTCACAGCCCCTTCAAAATGCCAGCGCGCTTCGGTCTCTCCAGGAGAGCCCCGTGCAGTGCCGGCTGCAAGGCTGAGCGATGCCGAAGCTGCGACGCAAACCGAGAGAAACACCCCACCGCTGGCATCTGCCAGGCTTTGGGAGAAAACGGTAGAAAAGGAAACAGCTCATCCCATGGGTGTATGAAAGTGAATAAAATGATTGGAAGCTCTCTGTAGCTGTATAATTAGAGCACTGCATTTAAAAAGTGAATTATTGACTTGATTGTCCCCAGAAGCCACCTGGTAAATGCATCATTATGAACCGTTGGCGCAAGGTGTCGTTCACCGGGTAGTCAAGTTAGGCTTTGAAAGGGCTTCGATGCTCTTTTTGGGGCAGGGCTTAGATGAGACTTGGTCCTCAGTGGGTCACAACCCAGGTGGACTTTCCAGCACGGGACACGCCTGGTGCCATGGAGGTCCAGAGGAGCTGATGTAGCAGATGTCATCCCAGCAGTGCCACTCCTTTTTGAGTCCGTTCATCTACAACCCCCGTGCCTGTGCTCGGGAGAGGCAGTCCGGGTGAGGCGGGCGAGGAAGCCTGCGCATCTGGGTTCTTGGTTACTTCGCTAATGGTATTTTTAGAGAAACGAGATGGTATCAGTGAGGAGTTCCTCTTACGGGGCTGACAACGCCATGTGGTTTGCTCTTTAGGTCCCACCACCAGTGGTTGAAGTTAATGGAGCTACTCCCCATGTGATGCTGCGGTCTGCATTGCCTGTATTTCTCCATCCCCGTAGTGTTAGCGTTTAGGGTGCGTATGTGTGCGTCATCAGGTCTTCTTTGCTCGAGGGGTTCTTTTTAAAACTTCATTCAAAGCTGAATTTCAAGCCCAGCGTTATTTTCCGACGGCAGGTTTCTTCTGTTCCTCACTAATCAAGGCACGACAGATTCCCACCCCCCTTAAGTTTTAAAAAAGCACAAAATCGGTTGCAGCCTGATACCTTACTTGCCAAGTTGGAGCTCGAAGCAGGTTTTCGTGGTGGCCAAATTGTAATCGCCTTGAAAATGGTGACAGACGTTGAGGTCAGGCCGGTACGCCTGTCAGCGCTGGCATGCTCCGGCGGAACCCCAGCACCCCACGCCTCCCCACCGCGAGGCTCCGGCAAACCATGCATTTTGTTGCTTGTCCGTAACAAAATATTTTTCCCGCGGGGAAACTAGGTGGTATGGGTCCGCTTCTGCTTAAAAGAACGAGTAAATACATGATGTATGTTGATGCTACAACCAAAATGGTCATCCATGAAGTTTGCACTTCTCCTGCAAGGGCCTGATGTTCCCCAGGGTTACGGGAAGCCCGGCTGCCGGGCTGCGGATGGAGCCCTCCTCGCTCCTGCCTGCGTCCCCCGCCGAGGATGCTGCACGTCGCTCACCTGCAGGGAGGAACTGCCCTCCCTGTTTCCAGCCCTTTGCACTTGTTCTTTCCTCGGGTCCAAAAAACCGTCTGTTTCGTGGAAACCTGAGCAGTGTTGCAAAACCCGACGAGAATTTGGCTTTGGGAGAAAAAGGTGGATTCCTGGAGTTCCTAACTCCAATCTAAATGTTTGAATGGCAAAGCAATGCCAGATCTTCCTTTGTTTTTATTATTGCTGTTGCTTGGGTTTCTTTTTGAAGTTTGGGTCATGGTGTTAGCGTTTCGGTCCGGTTCTTCTTTAAAAGAGGGGCTTTTAAAAGGAGGTGTAATGAAAAAATGGCATTACTGATACTCAGTTTAGAAAATATTGTGTCGGTTTTATTAAAATGATTTCAGGGAGTTTGAATTTGCGAGAAAAAGAATTATTTTCAGGAATATCGGTATGTCTTTTATCAGTAAGTCGTAGATAAGGAAAGGATAGTAAAGACGTGCTCAAAAGGGGCACTGAGGGTCCCACAAAGCAAAACATCTTCTAGAGTTTTGACATTCTCACAACTCAGCCGGTCCCAGGACCCGCCATCAGGCCTGTTCATAAACAACGTGGACCTGATTTGCAGAATTTTGTTGTTCAAGTGCACAACAGCAATGGTGCTTCTCGTTTCACAAGCAATGCTGCGTCACTTCCTAGAGAGTTTTGGGGACGTTTTCCTTTTTCAGTGCTTCTGAATCCGGCTCATCTAGCGATAAAGAGAAAAGATTAGAGAGGCAGTAGCCTGTTGTATACAAATGCAGCTACTGCTGTTATTTATTATTATTATTATAATTATTATGATGACAACAGCAACAATGCTGATGCTAACGGTGCTAACAGCTACTTATAACCGGTTTAATGACGGACCAGGTTAATAACGCGCCTTTTGCAATCTGGAGAATCGGGAGGAAGAATTGGTGCAAGAAGGAAAAAAAAATATGTTTGGGCAGTTACAGTTTCCCATCTGAACCGATGCTGCTGACTACCAGGAAGAGGTGAGTCATGACAGAGCAGCTATTTCTTACCAAGGGAGAAGTGGGCTGCTGCAGGCGTGGAGTGGACCCACTTATCTCTCAGCCCTGCGACGCTTCCTGCGTCCCGACCGTTTTACTTCGCTAGTTTTCAGTTGAAAGGAATTTCAGCAGTACGGATTTCCAAAAGAGAGGAGGGGGGAAAGAGATATTTGACAAGCCAGATGGAGAAGAACTGAATCAAGTACAAGTGGTAACAATTAACTCAATTTTTTTTCTTCCCCCCTTTAAATACCATAACAACTCCAAATTTATCAGCCCAAAAATCAAGCAGTCAGTTGACATTAAAGCCGAATAAAGACGTTCCTGCGTTTGGCTCAGGCTGTTCCTCCGATAATTGTTTGGTGGCGAGCAGAAGAGCGGGGGGTGCAGGTGTTTGAGTCGCTTTTAACTTTCGTTCTCTGCAGTTTGATAGCAAAAGGTATGTACGTGCCCCCATAGGCGCAGGTAGCCCAGTAAAGACACCTGGGCTTTGCTTACACGTGCAGGTTTTTTGGGAAAGGTGAAGGAGAACACAGCAGCTACCCCACCGAGGCTGGTGGCAAGATGCTGCCGAGAGCAAGGGCTGGACCGTCCGGACAGCGAGGGGCAAATCCTGGTTTGCTTGGAAATTTCTCTGGCACGGGGATTTCTCCAAGGGAGTAAATCTGCAGCTGTGAGTGAAATCCTTGCAAACACCATTGGCACGTACGCAGTCACTGCTTACGCCGCTGTTTTGTTTGTGAAAACATTGGGAAAACTGGGGTGTCTCTAATATTGCGTGTTTGTGTGGAGCCCCTACGATGCTCTGTGGTAAAATACACGTCATGTTAATATTTTGCTTCTTAATCTGGTGGTCCTTCCCGCACGACGTCCTGCGCTGGGGCTGCCTGTTTTGGGTAGGGGTACCGAGAGGATGCTGCACGTGGTGTTTCAGCGTTGCTCTTCCGTAAAGCGCTGGTGTGTCCGGCGAGCAGCTTTCCTGGATCCAGCCCTGACTTTTGAGAAACGAAGGAAGCTCTTCCAAAGCACATTGGCACACGCCTGCAGATTATTCCATTACTCACTTGGCAATGCCTGAACTTGCATGCCTAGTTCCAGAAATCCTTCCCACTCCCCCCAGCAGTGGCATCTAGCTGACAGCTTCTCCTCCCAGCTGGTCTTCTCCCCAGCATATTGTCTGGCTTTGCCGCTGGTGGCTGTGGACATGGCTGTGGGTCTTGCTCGGAGCCAGCTATATTGTGCCTGGAGATGCTGGTTTGCTTCAACTTGGACTTCGAGCGTGCTGGGTGTATCTGTGAGCACAGTACAGAAAAACCAGCTTTTTTTTTAATATAAAAAAAGCCCCTTAATGCTGAAGGCAGCCACCTCTTCATATTTTACTGAGTAATTTTGCCAACTGCCCTTAAAGGCGCTCAAATGCCAATATCCATCCCACTCATTTGTTAACATTTTTCGGATCAGAAGCTAAATCTGTCACTTGTGTGTCACTTGTTAAATCACTTCTTTCGGGGGCATGGCAGGCAAGAGCTGTTCTGCTGCTTTTTTTTCGGCAGGACCCAATAACTTGAGAAACACTACACATTTGTGCTGTAGTGAAACGCCGTGCCCTGTCACTAGTCTTTTGCTGGCCAGGGTGTAGAAAAGGAATCGGTACGTAACGGTGGGCAAGACTTCACTGGGTGAGACCAGTCAGGTTTCATACTGGCCCCACGGTTGTCTTTGGTACACGGTATCCCTGTGTAATTCTCCTAAAGGGGTCATTTCCCAAATACGAAGAAAATGAGCAGTAAAATTGAGTGGGAGGAAAAATGTACGTGCAAAAGTGCGAATGGTAATTGGGAGCTATTTGTAAAGACTTGGATGAGCTTGTCCAGGAAGGAGAGGGCAATTTTGGCCCAAATCCAAACCCCACTTCAGCCGCTTCAGTGGTGAGATGAGAACAGCAATTAGATATTAAAAAAATCAATATATGACAATTAAAAAAAAAGGAAAATAGTTAGCAACCAATCACAGTGAGAAACCATGGTGGGTAGAGAACTGGTCAGGGGCACTGAAGATGCCGAGGAAAACTCATGGCTGGCACAGATGGGGAGAAGAGGAGAGCTTCTCAGGGTCCTGGAGAAAAGAGAAACCCTAGAAGTGATGGATGGAAGAAGCAGTAAGGTAGAAATTTTTAATAAATATTTCTGCTGTAGACCTGGAAAGCAGCAGTGTTACGTTTCTGTATCATAGGCGGGTGATGACATTTTTTCTAGCTCATTAGTAGCCAAGGAGGATTTTATACAAGGTCCAATGGAGATAAATATTCTTAAATGAAAAGGCCCTGACAACTTGCACCCAAGAATCCCTAAAGAGTTAGCATGTGATGCTGGTATTTAATAAAGCTTATGGACTGGGAAAATGCCATCAAGAGCTGGTCGGGGTAACCGTGGGAGAGCTGGCAACACTTTGCTTATCTCTTCTGGGCAAAATAATTGAAGAGACGATATAAGATTCAATGGATAAAGAATTAAAGGATAGAAATACAATTCATGCCACTCGACTTAGATTTATGGAATATAGATCTTGTCAAATAAACCTGATTTCATTCTTCCAGATGACAACTTTGGTTGATAAATGTAGATGAAATAGACTCTGCAAGGCGTTGGACGCGGTGCTGCGTGACATTGTGTGTAGGAAGACCGAGCCCTGGGCGGTATCGCTAGCACAGGCGACTAAGAGCCAGCCAACAGATTTGGGAAGCGGGTGCTTAGCTGGAGAGGCATCGGTGGATGGGAGAGGTCAGCAGGGGCTGGTGGGAGCCACAGCGGTGGTTAGCATTTCGTTGGTGATTTAGAAAAGAATGTGCAATTGCAACTGATGAGGGCTGTGGATAAAGCAAAGGTGGGTGGATGAAGAGCAACAGGGTTGGCTTTGGGAGGGGTTTGGAAAGACTGTCAAGTGGGGTGTGTTGAGGGCATGGTTGGGTACAACCTGCTGTGGTGCCCGTCTAGAAGAGGGGGATCGGGGCAGTGGGTACAGATCCAGGGTGCGGTACCCCGGGAAGGCAGCAGCTCTTGCAGGAGGCTTAGCAGAAAACCAACTCCTTCCCAGCACAGTGCTGGGCTGAGAAGGGCTAGGCTGGTCCTTGAGTAGTGGAGGAGGATGGAGAGGTGGCTTCAGGATGGAAAAAACGGCTATATTTTGAAGTGTGCCTTGATTTCAGGGTGCACAGGTATCCTTGGTGTGTATGGGGGGCAGAGCGCATACTAAGGGGTTAGCGGTGGGAACCGACTGCGGTGGCAAGCAGTGGGTGCTCTTGTCTTCTGAGCTGGTTTGAATGGTTTTCGCTGGGATTTCGTGCTTTGCCCTAAAGACTGTTCACGGGGCTGGAGGAGGTTACACTTTACCCAAAGACATCGTCTTTGGTCATGGCACAGGACAACTGAGCGACGTGTAATGCAGGAAAAGTCGGCGAGTGAGAGCTGGTGGTCCCTTTCGCCCGGGCTCCAGCCCCATTGCCGGTTTCAGCAGTGCCCCTCTTTGCCTCTCGGCCTGAGGGATTCCCACTAGCCTCTTGGAAACTGGCCAAAGCTCCGATGGCATCACAACGCTGCTTTGGGTAACACGTCCCATCCCATTGCCGTGGTGGGTGGTGAGGCACAAAGAGCCCCGCGGGAGCATCTCCAGCTCTGTCCTCGGCTAGCACCGGTCACTGCATCTCCCTGCTGTGCTGTCCTCGCTTGCCCGTGGTCTTGTCCAGGTGCTTTAGCTGGAAGCCCATGCGGTCGTAGAGCCGGGCCCGTAGCTAGGAGAGAGCGGATCCACAGCCTTCAGGTCCTGCAACCCCGTCTGGCTTTTGGGGGGACCCGAACGCGGTACCGAAAAGCATGGTGGTGGGACAGGGGGAAGGAAAGGCGAGTCTCTTCCAACGCCAGAGGCTGCCGCAAGCGGTGTAAGGACCCGTCTCGCCGCTGGCGGGCAACGCGTGGATTAGTGCCATAATTCTTGCAGTTTGGCAAGGCTGCACCAGACTGGAACGTATCTCTAGGTAGTGATATGGTCAGTCAATAGCCTTCATAATTAATCAAGCACTAATAGACAAATTAGAAATTGTGTCTTTTCAAAGCAGGAGGTGGAGGCAAATGGCTGGTGGATTTTAACTGTTTCGCTGCTTTATTTTATTGCCTGGTTTTATGTTGCTCCCTTGAAAACGGTGAGTTGTTTAGGGAAGTTTTGTACATAAACATGGTTTTAAATTTAAATTATTATTTTGATTCCCAAACGCGGATGGTGAGTTGAAAACTTATTTTTCAGGCAAGCAAATGAAGAATAATATTACATTTTACACTCCACTAAATCAATGTAGCCCTAATTTGGCCATGCAGGAAATCAATTCTAGTCTTTATAACAGTCGAAGATGTTATGAACAAAGTAATTTTGCAAATTATGGCAAGTAACACATTTATTGATGACTGTAGTTTAGGAATTTAGAATTTGTGAGTGCCGTAATACAATAAGGCCATACTGGCAGGAGCTGAGTGAAATACAGATTATACAGTGAAACCGTAATGCATCATTTGCTATTAGTGGACTGGTAATAATTACCAGTTTCAAAGCAGCTTTTTCGATGTAATCTTTAGTCTCAGTCGTAACAGCCCTTCTCATTGACATTATGATTACACGAGCTGCCCTTATGATCTAGAAAATCTAGTTGATGGGAATGCTAAAATGTGGTAGCAAACGCTCGATGTTGTATCCTCATTATAAGACAAAACGCTATTTTCTCTGACCTGATCTGTAAGGTAGAGAGGCGAGGTAGCCTTACGTTGTTAGCTCCTACCCTGGTGTTAAAAACTTCCACTTCATTACGGCGAAGCAAGATGAAATTTTCCCATTTACGATGTTGCCCTAGCTCACAAACGAGCATAGGAATGTGCACGTCCGATTGAATTTCCCTCTAATTTCAGCAGATTTAAGTATTTATCTGCACTCGCATGCCTGGCACATACTAAACACCGCAGCGCATTTTATTTCGACGCCGGCTTCAGGATGAAACGCTAAATATTATTCCAAGGGCTTTTAAAGCGATTAAAGTGTTAAATGCCTGCTGTAGACGACCGAGACTCTTTCCGCTCGCCTGATTCGGCTTGTCAGGCCAAACGCGGGATAACCGCGGAGCCGGGAGGCAGGGCGGGGAGCTCGCGCCGCGTGCCCGTCCTGTCCCCAAATCGCCGGTCGGCTCGCCGGAGGACGGAAACGCCCGGACGAAGCTTTTCTTCCCCTCCTCCCAAGTGAGATGGGAAACAAAACGGTTTTCTTTCCAAACCTGCCTTATTTGTGGGGTCCCCCCATTTCTTCATGTTTGGCAAATAGGGGAAACCTAATGGGGGCAGCTCTCCCTGCGTCATGTTGGACTTGATGATCTTGAAGGTCCTTTCCAACCTAGCGATTCTGTGATGTGAAGGGCTTTCCCCAGGAGCGGTGCCTGTGGAGCAGATGCCTCCTAAGGTAGATGGCAGGGCAGGGCGGCGCGGTGCGGGCAGGTACCTTCGGAGCGCTCCTGTGGGTTATTCAAACCTCAAGAGCATGTCTTTGGGCTGGGTTTTTTTTGTGTGTGTGGTTTGTTTTTTTTTTTTTAATATTACTAAACAGCATCTCTCGGGAGAAATGCCGAGCGGGACTGGAAATGAAGTTTTATCCTCCTCTTAGCTCCGGTTTCAGTTTACCAGCATTTAGTAAAAAACAGCCGTAGGGGGGTGGAAGTGAATTATTCGCAACGTTACAGTAATCGATAAAAGCGCGCTCACCTTCGCCATATCTCACGCCGCTCTGTCCTCGTGGACGGCCCTCAAAAAGTTATTCATCCCCCTCGTTTTGCCATATATTAGAAGGGGCTGCTTTCTGCTGTCATTATTAGCCGGCTTTTTGTTTAGTTATTTATTAGTTGGTTGCTCTTTTATAATGTCCATGTTATCTCCAAAAATAAATTATCATGAAATAGAGTTAGCTCGCTACTTGCCAAAGTGGCGTTTACTATCCTCAGCTTCTTTTCAGCGCGAGGGAAATAACACGGCTCCGGCAGGGCGCTCGGCCAG
>NW_010531944.1:2218-2738 GCF_000687285.1 Phaethon lepturus | reverse complement strand
CTCCAGCCCTGCCCTTGCCGGGGCTGCCGCTCTCTCTGCCTTCCCCTCTCCCTGTCCTGCACTCTATTCTATTTAATTTTATTTTTAAAAATCTTTTTTTTTGCCCCAGAGCGGAATCTCTGCTGAGGGACAGGAGATGCTGCCTAATTTTGTACGCTTTGTTAAGTCTCTCAAAACAAGGAGGAGGCTAATAACGTGATGTTGCCCAGCTTGCCAGCAGTTGTGATGCTTTGGGGTGCTGCTTTGAACCAATGCATGTGTTTTTCTGGAGTGCTTTTTAGAACATTTTTCTTTAATTATTTTTTTTTTTAAATTTTCTATTTATTTATTTATTGCCTCCCCGATTGAAATACTAGCAGCCTTTTGCAGCGTACAGTCTGCCGAGTCGTAACTGGCATCCATTGACTTACCTCTTTTTTTTTTTCCATAGCTTTTTGGCCGCAGTTACCTGCCGGGGTTCGGTTTTGAACCCAGGGCTGGGGACGGCGGGGGGGGGGGGGGCGCGGTGGGGGGGGGGGGT
>NW_010531944.1:507-2040 GCF_000687285.1 Phaethon lepturus | reverse complement strand
GACGCTGCTTGTTGTGTTATTTTGCAGGTAAAGACGAGCCCAGCAGCTACACGTGTACGACTTGTAAACAGCCTTTCAACAGCGCCTGGTTCCTCTTGCAGCACGCACAGAACACGCACGGCTTACGGATCTACCTAGAAAGCGAGCACGGCAGCCCCCTGACACCACGGGTTGGTATCCCAACAGGACTAGGTGCAGAGTGCCCTTCCCAGCCACCTCTCCACGGGATTCACATTGCAGACAATAACCCTTTTAACCTGCTCAGAATACCCGGCTCGGTCTCGAGGGAGGCGTCGTAGAAGGGCGTTTCCCACCCACGCCGCCCCTCTTTAGCCCTCCCCCGAGGCACCATTTGGATCCGCATCGCATTGAGCGCCTGGGTGCGGAAGAAATGGCTCTGGCCACCCATCACCCTAGTGCCTTTGACAGGGTGCTGCGACTGAACCCCATGGCGATGGAGCCCCCCGCTATGGATTTCTCCCGGAGGCTGCGGGAGCTGGCCGGCAACACCTCCAGCCCGCCCTTGTCCCCGAGCCGGCCCAGCCCTATGCAAAGGTTGCTGCAGCCCTTCCAGCCCGGCAGCAAGCCCCCGTTCCTGGCCACGCCGCCCCTTCCTCCTCTGCAGTCCGCTCCTCCTCCCTCCCAGCCGCCCATGAAGTCCAAGTCCTGCGAGTTTTGCGGGAAGACCTTCAAGTTTCAGAGCAACCTGGTGGTCCACCGCCGGAGCCACACTGGGGAGAAGCCCTACAAGTGCAACCTCTGCGACCACGCCTGCACGCAGGCCAGCAAGCTGAAGCGCCACATGAAGACCCACATGCACAAGTCCTCCCCCATGACGGTGAAGTCGGACGACGGGCTCTCCACCGCCAGCTCCCCCGAGCCGGGCACCAGCGACCTGGTGGGCAGCGCCAGCAGCGCCCTCAAGTCCGTGGTGGCCAAGTTCAAGAGCGAGACCGACCCCAACATGATCCCCGAGAACGGGGACGAGGAAGAGGAAGAAGAGGAGGAAGAGGAGGAGGAGGAGGAGGAAGAGGAGGAAGAGGACTTGAACGAGAGCGACAGGCCGGACTACGGCTTCGGGATGAGCCTGGAGGCGGCCCGCCACCACGAGAACAACTCGCGGGCCGGCGAGGAGGGTCGGTCGATGCCGGACGTCATGCAGGGCATGGTCCTGAGCTCCATGCAGCACTTCAGCGAGGCCTTCCACCAGGTCCTGGGGGAGAAACACAAGCGGGGCCACCTCCCCGAGCCCGAGGTGCACAGGGACACTTGCGACGAAGACTCGGTGGCCGGCGAGTCTGACCGCATCGACGAGGGGGCGGTCAACGGCCGGGGCTGCTCCCCGGGGGAGTCCGCCTCGGGAGGCCTGTCCAAAAAGCTGCTGCTGGGTAGTCCCAGCTCCCTGAGCCCCTTCTCCAAACGCATCAAGCTGGAGAAGGAGTTCGACCTGCCGGCCGCCGCCATGCCCAACACCGAGAACGTTTACTCCCAGTGGCTGGGCGGGCTCGCCCCCTCCCCGGCGCCGGGAGGACC
>NW_010531944.1:0-246 GCF_000687285.1 Phaethon lepturus | reverse complement strand
CCCGTCCACAGACGGAGCCACACGGGCGAGAGGCCGTATAAGTGTGAGCTTTGCAACTACGCCTGCGCCCAGAGTAGCAAGCTCACCCGGCACATGAAAACACACGGGCAGGTGGGAAAGGACGTTTACAAATGCGAGATTTGTAAGATGCCTTTTAGCGTGTACAGTACCCTGGAGAAACACATGAAAAAATGGCACAGTGATCGAGTCTTGAATAACGAGATAAAAACTGAATAGAGGTATATT
>NW_010531943.1:324-1993 GCF_000687285.1 Phaethon lepturus | reverse complement strand
TGCAGCCAGATCCGCCCACCCACCAGCCCCAGCTGGCTCCTCTCTCGCTTTGTTCGTTCGGCAAGGAGCGAGAATAATCACCTGCCTCCAGAAGCCTTGAGATGGCAACAGAAAGCATCGTGCCCTGCAAATCAGCGCTCCTCCGGCTGCGCTCAACCCCGCTCCTCCGCTGGGCATCGCCCTCGGTGGAGCTGTCGGCATGGGGGGAAAGGTCTTCAGGTACCTATTGCCTCAGGGAGGAGGTGGGTGCTGGATCTGGGGTTGAAGAGAAGAGATGGGAACAGAGGAGAGCTTGTCCTCAGCACCACCATCCCGTGCTCCCCAAAGACCACCTTGATTTAGCCAGAGAGCAAAACAGAGTATCAAAGGACCAAGTGGTGCTGCCAGCAGCCGACCCGTCTCCCACACCACCTAGGGCAGGCAGAGGGCCCTCAGGAGGTGCCAGTCTCTGCCCATCGCCTAAGAAGGGGTGGTCCTCCATCGGCAGGTGCAGATCCCACCCGTCGCTGAGATAACTTGTCCCATGTCTCCCAGGACAGAGGCAGGAGTTGCAATCCCGACCTCCCAAACCCTCTGTGAACAGGGCCACCTTCCTCTCCATCCTCACCCTACGCAGCTACTGCACTGCTATTTCTTGGGAGGACCAGGCCCTCTCCTCTGGATGTCAGCCAGCTCAGCTCTGCTGACCTTGGAGGAACTCTGCCAGCTTATCCTGGCTGAGGACATAACCATCTATTATTTAGATAAGGAAATACACCTGCAGGTATAAATGGAAGTAAATCCACCCTACTTTTTTTTTTTTACGTAGGTAAATATATTTCAACAGATCCTTACTGGATACTGGCCAGAGATGGTAGCAGCAAGGAAGGAGAGTCCCAAGCCTGCAGAAACAGGGAGGCAGAGGGGGAAAGCAATGATGGGACAAGAAACTCTCACCCACGGCAGCAGCGCAGGCTCAAGGCTGCATGGACATCGGCCAAGGACTGTGCCTCCGGCCTCAGCTGCCATTCCTCTGTCCCACCCCGTGGGCTCAGCGGCTCTGCTGGGGAATTTTGGCAAGCGATGCAGCCCTGACCCCAGCTGTGCCAACACCTCGGGGTGTGCAGGAACCAACCTGCATAGGTTCCCTCTTGCCTCTGAGCATCCTCCATCACTCAATGGAGCATCACGCCCCGGGCAAGCACGCACCACCTCCCTCACACAGCCCAAATTCAACACAGCCCAACAGCGTGCTGCTGTGCTCCCAGCCCGCACGCAACCCTTGCTTGTGCCTGGCGCAACCTGCCAAATCTCAACCAAACAGCCCTTTTTCGCTGCACAGGGATGGCTGTGAACCATTCGTCATCCCTCGGGCTGGCAAGGAAACCACACGCGCGAGGGAAGAGCTTCCCTGACTCAAATTATTCTCATTTTTTGAAGGGCAGATTTCCTTAGTCTGCCCACTCAGTCTTGACAAGGACAGCCGGAGACCCACCACATGAATACTAATGGCACTGGCAGCGGGGACACGTGGGGACAGGAGCGCCAGGGCTGGGCACCGCTGGCGGAGCAGCGGGGAGATGAGGAGTGAGAGGTGGCCAAGATGCCACGGTGGGGGGTGCCAGGACACCAGGACCCCCACAGCAACACACATGAGATGCCCAGACCCGGAGGGCAAGGGATGAAGGCA
>NW_010531943.1:0-240 GCF_000687285.1 Phaethon lepturus | reverse complement strand
CCGGAGCAGAGCGTGAAAAAGGGTTATGCTTCCCCAACGTATTCTTTGTCCTTTACCCCTTCTCCCCCCCCTCAAGCCACTGCGATGTCCCCTGTGCTGAATTCTTATTCAACTTCAAACTGACAAACTGTTTTTAATCTTTTCCTTCCATCCAGCTTGGAGATTGGGAAGCAAAAATCAATACGGGCTGGCAGGTGATCAAGTTGCTCGACAGCGGCGCTGAGGAGAGAAACAGAGAAA
>NW_010531942.1:0-17261 GCF_000687285.1 Phaethon lepturus | reverse complement strand
CGGTACCCCTCGGGCCGGTGCGCCAAGGAGATAGGAACGGATATAATTAACGCCGAAGGCAGTAAGGCACCCTCTTGTCCCCTTCCCATCTCTCCCCGTCTAAGGGCAGTGACCCGAGAAGGGCGGGTTGGGATGCTCAGCTCTTGCCTTCGCCTTGGCCGTGTGCTCACACCCTGTTTGGCGCAGAGCCTGTCAAAACGTCCGTTTCACGCATTCGAGTCGGGTAACGCTGTCCTTGCTGACCCGCAGTTGCTCCCCTGCGGCGGGGGGGGGCGGGCCACACACCCCGGTAAGGCAAGGGCGCGGTACCCGAGCCGGCTCGCCCGGGCTGAAGCCCTCCCTTCGGAGCTGGGCAGTGGAGCCGGCCGGCTCCCCAGGGCTCCAGCACACATCTCAACCGCCACAGGAAGGTGCTTCTCCTCCATGCTTGTTTACAAGCGCTTGGTCCCAAAGGCTAAGGACACATCCTTACGTGGGCCACGCAGACGGCTACGTGCAGTTGATCCAAACTTTCAGGTGACTGGGGGGCAGGTGTGGGAAGCATTAGTGCCCGTGTGCCCTCTTACCTTTGTTCTCCCCCTAGGCACCTTGTTACCAGCCACTGGCCAAGGCAGGACGCTGGGCAAGACGGCCAACAGCATGACCCAGTCCAGATGCTCTTGACAAGCCCATGGTCTGGCAGGTCGAGACATGCAGGAGAAGCTGACTGCTTCCTGATACCTGAGCTAATCCATCGCAATCCGTCTCTGCCTTCCAGCTTTATGCTTCATGCAGAGCTGTTTGTACACGTAAAAGGACAATATTTGGCTGAAACTGGGCGCTTTGTCTTTTTTCTGAAGAGGAGGTTGTACAAAGTTCTGCGCATGCCATCACTGGAAATAGTCAGCTTTACTCTTCTGATACGAACAAATGTAACAGAGTGATACCTGAAGCGACAGATGCCGACACTGCTGAACGTGCCACTCGGCAGTTAATGCAGAGAAAGAGGAGGTTACTTCTGCTGACCCTCACAGTAAAAGACATGCCAAGGTCAGCATCATAACCTGTGTCACGATGCTAAAAATTAGAATTTCTTCTGCAGAAATTAGTTCTTCAACATGTCTTTAAGTGAGGATAACATGTAGATTTCCTGCCTGCCATACAATGAGAATAAATGGCTTAATCTTTGTAAACTATTCTTATTCAGACGAGAGGTGCAAGGTGAGTGCAGGATGGTTTCTGTTCCACAGGCAAGCACCAGAATTCCTCACCTCCTTGAACCAGTAAAACCCAGCCACAGGCATCTTCACTCCTCTGCAGCCTCCAAACACAACACATGATGTCAAAAGCCTAAAAGCAACTTGGGAAAGAAAGACAGGGATAAATAAACAAACATGGAACATTTCAACAATGATAGTGTTTGAAAGCTGTCACTGTAGTTGTATACTGTGAAATTTGAGGCTTGAAATGGGAAAGTATACAATAATATAAAAATAAACTTTATTCTTACAATGCAGGGATTTGGGTCTTGAAACTAATGATACAGGCCATCTTGGGTCTCTCCTTACCTTGACCTCTGTAGAGGGTGACCAATGCAGAAAGAGGTAGAGAGGAATTGGGCAATTTAAAGTACACCACTCATCAATCTCATCTTTGAAACAGGCCTAACCTGAATGCATTCTTCATTGCGTTCAACAAAAGGAGAAATCTGAACTACTACTTATATGCCCCTTGAATAACAAACCTCTCCAGTGGTAGACTGTACAAAGCAAACTTGCACAGCAAAGCATTTGAAATATAAGTTAGGTGGCGAGGTTACATTTTAGACTCCAGTTCTGTAAACTCGTGCGCAGAGGCAGATCCTGCTGCCTGCATAACACTCCACTGAAGTTTGTAGCATTCCAGTCCATCTAGAGCAAACTGCCAAGCTGAGAGCTCTAGTTTATAGCATATTAAGTAAGTATACAATAGATTTCTTTACTGCAAGCAATTGTGTGTTTGATACCATCTCAGAGAACCATTCCAGGAAAAGACTGATACTCTTTTTTTTTACTGCCCAAGAGAGTGTATACATTAATTCTGTAGCTGCATATTCTATTTCATATGGAGTATGTTTAAGAGAAAAAAAACTCTTTATTTTGTGTGAAGACACTTGTTTTTCTTGCGTTTGTTGCCATGGCAATACTGTCTCTGGTGGAAAGCTAAATTTACATTTAAAGAGACATTTTTAAAAGGTAAAGGCAGATGGCTCCTAAAAGTAATTTATCTTGCTAAGAAGATTACGCTTTTTTTTCATAGAATATTTTGAGACTTAATTCAGTGCAAGAAGCGGGGTGGTGGTTGCTGGGCCCCCAGCAGATGGGCACAAGGATGCCACAAGGACTTCCCTGTATTCCAGTTCACACAGAAGGATAATCCACGCTCCTGCACGGTAGAAACACAAGGAGCGGCATGGCAATTAAATCCATGCCATGTACTTATTCAAACCTGGGCTGTCTTACTCATATGTCTGTCTATTTTTATATAAGGAAGAGACTTACAGCTATCTCATTATGGGATATTTTTAAGCCCCCCACAAAAGCCACTTAATATAGCTAAAAGTCGCTTTAAATAGTTTTAACAGTGTTTGGAAAATCACTTGTTAAGGTCACCTGCCCTCAATTTTCTTTGATATAACACAACGTATGTATACAAACATTAATGTTTAACGTCCACCTCCTTTACAGGTGAACAAATATTTTTCCTACTTTGCAGCTGTGAAAACAGCAACTGAGCAGCATTTAGGAAGATGCTAGCTAGTTTCTGACAGAGCTTCGGATGCTGACTGTGGGATTTGGTCAGTCCCCTGCATGAGCTCCCCAAAGACAGCACCACTTTCATGCAGCTCACAAAAATGAATGTATGTTAACCATGGTGCTAGGTTTTTCTTAACTTAGCTTTATATGAATATATTCTAAATAAGTCTCAAATATAGAACAATTTGAAAAAATTACAGAATTCTTCCAGTTACCCAATCATACCAGAGATGTTTGTAATTTTGGAGGCAGAATATGGAACAAATGATACCAGTTTTTGTTGAAACAACGCAATACAGAATGGATGAAGATCACTGTTTCTTAGAATACTCTAAGCTGGTGTGATTCCCATAACTGATTATTAATGAATATTGTTGAAATTATGGTTTATACTACCTTCAAATATTTAACTCTCCACATATCTTTCCTATGCATGAAATGACAGCAAAGTAGGATAAACAGCCCAGTAGTCCTACTCCCTCAATGGGATTTAATCCGAGAGTGATCGTTGGGCAACACTCTGGACATTTTAGGAAATCAAAGCAGCTGAAGCTTTTGCACGAAATTCTGCACGTGCTGCTACTTTCTCACGTGTGTGTTCCAACCTCCCAGTGCAACATCTCACTGGGGAACACAGCAAAGCCAGTTGGTGTCTAACACAGCTGTGTCTCAAGTGATTTCTTCCTGATACAGATAGTATACCAAGAGGCTGTAATGTTTTGGGGGTTTTTTTTAAATATTTGTGTGAAATTTATTAACATTCCAAATTAGTAAAAGCAAAACATCCAAATCGACAAAAAAATGAAAAAGGTTTAAAATGTGTATTTCTGCATTTTTTAATCTGGTAGGTTTAACCTCTGTTGTTCTCAGAGTTTTATTGCATGTAATCTGACATTCCGTTTAAACTGTTGCTTCTTTCTGTATTAATAAGTAAAATCCTTAGGTTTATGACTAATTTCTTCACCTCATGTTAGCAGATATACCTGCAAATGCAAAGCCTGAAAACTCAAACAGCAACATGATGTTAAATTCATGGTCTGAGGGCGGTTCCTGAAGTCAGTTTCCTGACTTTTGGGGCCTTGGCAATTTCAGTTAGCACTGAATTTTAAGCAGTACAGACTTTAGAGATACGAAAAGGCATCTAGCTAGGGTTGTAGAATGACTGAGCTGCATAGTAGAGGGAAATCTTTGCAAGTAGAGAAGTTAACAAATGCAAGAACAGGCCCAGACATTGTTTTTTTTGCTGCAAGACTACAAAAGAGTGAGGTCTAGCACTGTTCATTCAGTGAGTTATAGGTCAGGGAAAGCAGATAAGGCCAAGACAGAGCACCGAAAGAAAGCCAGAGCAGACCTGTCAGTATAAAGCCCAAGCATTTTCATCACTCCAGCACTAGCCTGTTTTGACTGCAGCATAACAGAATAGAACCAGGCAGTTCAGACAGAATCTGATTAAAAGTACAAATATTAAAAAGGTACTCAGCTTCCTTTTTTTTAATTTTAAATTCACCATGCTGTGAAATGGCGTATCACAGAACTGTTGATGGGTTGTATCAATTTTTAAAGGCCAGTTGCAATGGGTTAAATGCCTCCAGTTCCTTGTTTCTTAGCAGAAACACAAGAGCACTCCTTAGGATTTTTTTTCTTAAGGGAAATGCGATCTAAAGAGAAAGGGGGAAGTCTAGAACAACTCCATCCGAGACTTGTTCTCCTGGCAGCGGTTGTATGTCCATCCTACCGTATTGCTTCCATTTAGAGTTGAAAGCATGAGAGATGCAGCGCTGCGAGGGCAAGCAGAGGCAACAGCGGAGCTGATTTCCAGATCACTGAGAGTACCCGAGAGACTCTCACAAAGCAGCAGTGCCGTACCTGTCGCTCCCCAACTTCTGTATTGATAAGTGATAGTCAGAAACGTTTTTGACATGTATTGCACACGGGCCTGCAAACATTACTCTGTAGGTAAGTGTAACCACACACCAGGGTTATACAACAGTGTGTCTCACTAGGGCAGTCCACTGGGCAGATTTGCATAGTTTATTTTTCCCCTGTTCCCAAGCAGAGTTGCATTAAAGCTGTTAACTTGTTCAAAAGGTCCAGCTGAATGTTACAGTGAATATACGCCTCTCTCATGAGAGCAAACTCATTTGCAATGATGAGCTACACATACTCCGGTATCTGATGGTCCACCCTCTCTCTGGCTTTTGAAATCTGTATACAGAGACACAGACCATGCCATATTATTTCTTCCTGTCTGGGTAATATCATCTCAGCTATATTCCATCACTACTTGTGATACATCACATTTAATAATTATAGCAATCTGTTGGAATTGTGTTTTTTTTTTTAAATACACTTTCTGCTTTTGATGTTTCTGATCACTGTGAAAAGCTTATACTATTTTATAGTCTGCTGACTAAGCTCATATGCACACCAGCTGCATTTTATCGGGGAACAATGTTTGCCTTTTGAACTGGCTGATAGATTTTACTTAAAATGAAGAGGAGATATAAATTCTTTGGCAACACTTAGAACCTTGTTCAGCACAGTATCCATTTGCAGAAAGTCATAGCCTCCAGCTAAACAGTGCACCAACCCATGGCCATGAGCCCAAAAGAGGCAGCGAAAAAAAAAAAAATCTTAGAACAAGAAAGGACTCCAAGTTTATCTGCTGCATAACAAAGCCAGGATCACGCCATGTCCTTTGGACAGCTGTCTTGTCCTACCTGTTCCTGAAGCCTTTCAACAGAGATTACACACCTTTTCTTAGCTATTTTTACTAGTCGTTCATTATCCTACTGGGAAGGTTTTCCTTGTGTCAAAGTCAAGCTGAGTCAAGTAGTCGTCAGGAGTTTTTATCCTGTATCCCCCAAGCATGGAAGGAAAAGTGTTAATTTTCTTTTGCAGCAACTTCAAAAACTTGAAACCAGTACTTAAACTATTAAATCTTCCCGTGAAGAAACAACCCCAATTCCTTATGGCACATTTTTTCAGACCTTTAGATCCCCTTTATAACATCCAACTCTATTGAAATGCAGAGCCCAAATGCACACACACAGCTCCAGAGGAGCCTAATCAGTACCAAGAGCTGAAGGACTACGCCAGACATTATCCAGCAAGTCAAAGGGCTGCCAGCAAAGGCCACTGGGCTGTCGGGTTTCCCCTCTCCTTCTCTCCAGAGAGAGAGACATTGGTTCTTGCTATGCTCTAAGTGATAGATTAAAGAGCTCTTTTGCACTCATTATCTCCCCACAAGGATTTATGCATGCTTAAGTCACCTTTCAATTTCTTGACAAATGAAGCTGCAAGCTTCTTCAAATAGCTTTTTCCTAGTGCCCAAATGCTTGATGGTATATTTCTAGCTCTAACCCCAAATTTTTCCAGCACTTCCATATACTGAACATTGTAACCAGACTTCTGTTTACTCTGTATGACTTTGAATGTCATAATATAATAAATCTACCTTTTATTCTCATTAATAGAGGTTACAAAATGTTATCCTTTTAGCCACTCCATCATATTGGGTGCTCACATTCAGTTGCTTGTCCTCTTTGATCAGGACATCTTTCTTGCATGCTGCTTCTCAATGCCCTGGCTACCAGTCTGAAGGCTTTGTTGATATTCTCTGTTCTCGGAAGACTCACCTTTCTTTAATACAGCAAAATCTGCTTTGCTTTGAAGGTTATTAAGCACTTGCACAAGGATGCTGTTCTCCCTCACTGGAAGTTAAGAGGGTTAGCGTGAGGCTCCCGCAGGAATCTTCAGCCACCCAGGGAAGGGGGAGCTGGGATGGCCCCCAAAGGCATGGCCGGCTAGGAGCACCCTCGTGTCCTCACTCACTTGCACAAGGATTCAGCAGCCGATGCTGCACAGGCTGACTACTCTCCCTTCCTCCCCAGCTCTGACAAGGACTCCCAAGCTTGTCCTGGGGTCCAAAACCAAAGTTTCAGGTTTTCTATGACACATAGAACAATTATATATAGTGTGCAGGTAGATGACCAGCAACAGGATCATCAGTCCTTGTATCTAACTTTCAGTTTACAAAGCTTCTAGAGGCAATGTTCATTTCCACTCTGCAGGGAACAAGTACTGGCTTCTTACTATACAGAGAGTGACTAAGGTCAGCACTGAAGAAAACTAAAGTCTAATGGAAAAAAAGTTCGGCTTTTTTGTTTGCTTGCTTGTTTAGCATTGCTAAAACTAGCAGATATGCATAGCAAAATACCGCTGTTGCTCCACAGGTCCCATCCTTGAAATGGAAACCATTTTTTTCTGCCTCAAAAAGACCTTTCCCACCTTCTGTGGCAAGGAAGTCAGCCTTCAGTCCCTTCCTCTGCTCTTTAACCAGGACATTGCCAGCTAACGGTACATTTCTATGTGGTCTTGTATCCTTGGAGTACTAGTGCAAGCTGTTTAAGACATTAGCAATAATTGTCAAAGGCTTGAAGCCTCTCTGGGGAGCAGGGGGAGGCTTGCACAGGAATTTTGTGCACTGTTGGAAATCCCTACCAGAGCGTGTTACTCCGTACTCACTTCAGAAGGCAGCCTGAAGATGTGTCTCACACCAGGAACTCTGCCACGTTCTCTTTCCAAATAGCCTTTCAGTTCTTAGGAAAGTTGACTCTTAAAAATGGAGCACAGACAGTCTTTCAGCCTGTCTAGACATTCTGGATGCTAAATGTTTCATGTCCTGGTATAACATAGCTGGACTATAGCAGTGGAAAGTGATGAAGGCAGGAAAAACAATAGGCAGAACTTCTGGTTTAACAGGCATAAATACACAGCTGTGTAGCTGCTCCGAGCTGGGAGTCTGCAGGAGGCTAGGGAACAATTATCTTCACTATGTCAAGGAAGCTCTGTCTAGACAAATCAAACTTCTTCCCACAGAGGTTTACCCTTTTTTGCATACCCCTTGTCTTCCAGAAGTTGCTAGAAAGAATTGTTAGCCATGAAAAATTGACACTGAAAAGCACCGTCCAACAAGTCAAAGATGGGAATCAGCAGCTGGTTATAGCTTACTTTCCCACCATATTAGTGCAGGGACACAGTTCTTCCACATGCTTTTTTCATCCTCTCTCCTATGTTTTGAAAAACAAGCCACCAAGATACATGAAACCAGAAGTAACACACAGGAGAAGAAAAAACAAGCAAGCAAATCAAAGTGCAGCCCAAAACTCAGGAACCTCAGAAGCTGATCTCTGAAGTACTTAGGACCACTAACTCCACAAATGATGGACGCTCGACAATTAAGTGTGTTGATCAGCTTTATGGTTTCAAGTGGCTGTAAAGTTTACATGGTTGACCCCTGGCTTTCCAGATACAAATCAAGAGCCCAAGTTCTGCCATCCTTGGCATAGAACAAGTCTTGTAGCTAATGCAAACACTGGAAGACAGACATTAATATCTTCCCTTACTTTATTTCCCTGCAGGTAAGTTGCATCACAACAGCAATCACCGCTAAAGTCTCTTGTATCAGTGACTTCAGTTTTAAATTGGATTAGCAGTTACCACCAAACATGCGCTTTCAGACACTTTTATGTATGAAAAAGTTCACTTTAACAACATGAAACAAGTGTTAAATCACTGGGATGTAACTTAGAGGGTTCAAAGCAGGCTAAGACACAAGAAAATTGGAGTCAGCATGAGGCTCTGAGGTGGTGCTTATTATAAACATTTCTTTGAGCTTCCATTTCATCCTTCTGTTGTCAGTAATTTCAAATGAGAAAGACAGCGGATTTGCATTACATTTGGGCATATGAGAGTCCCAAATTACAGGTTTCACAAGAACCAACTGAGGCCTCTTCCTATAAAAGGAACATCACCCTCCAGTCCAGGACATCAACACAGCTACACGGGCTGGCTCACCACCCGCCTTGGACCTTGACCTTTCTGAATCATCTCAAATAGAGCTCTCTGCAGTCATCTAAAGTTTGCTTCAGGTAAATAACATCACTGGGATTACAAAGCCAGCAGAAATGATTTACTGGCCTTTTCTGAAGTCCAGGTTACATGTAGTGCTTTTAGATACAGACCAGCTAGCGCTGGGGAAGTTTCTGCACGTTTTATTTTCTCACTGCAGTTGCAATCACAACTCAGTATTTTATAATTTGGAATCAGCTTTCTTTAGATGTGGTCAAATAATTAATATTCCCATATATTACCGCTGCAACTCAGTAATACCAGCGCAAAGTTTTCTGGAAACAGCATTTTGATTAAAGGGAAAAGATGACGGGGAGAAGAAAAAGAGAACGCCGAGATACAAAGATTTATCTTCAATTACTATTCTTCCTTTTGCCTCCCTTCAGCTGCTTCTTATATTAGAGCTAACGAGTATTTTGGCCTATTACTCTTAAAGCATGATCAGTATCTAAATATAGAAAGGGTAGCACAGCACTCTCTCTGGCACCCATAAAGTTCTCGGATTTAGGACTTGATAGTGAGAGCAAGCCCACCTTCAGGCCACTCACCGAAAGGAGGCAGGTCTCCTGCAGACCTGCACAGTCTGCGTTCGGGTCTGTGTCCTGCCTGCAACCATCTGCACACACCTTCCTAAAATTTCTTCAGCAGATATTATATTAAGAGCATTTTTGTATATTACAAATATGCAGATTCTAAAGCAGATTGTTCCTTACGATTCCTGTGTATCATGCTACAAAATAGTATGAGACAGGACTCTGTATAGATAAAAATTTGAAGAGATTAATTTCTTAGAATTAGAAGAAATCTCAGGTCCAGAAATCATATGCAACAGGAAAATAATTATACAAAGAAGTGTGATTGAGCACCAGTTACACTGGGAACAGCAGCAATGCAGATACCTGCAACTACTGAGGACTAAGCACATCTTTCTCCACTAATCCTTCTTTATAAGAATGTTTTTCCTAATTCAGTCATGTTTACTGTCCGTGATGCTTCAGCTACAGAGTATGTGCTTTTCTAAGTCTTAGACCTTTACCTGTAGTTAGAACTTACCCCAGGGAGAGAGATAACACCCCGGTTTGTACACTAGAGCAGCTGGTCTGTGCTTGCAGCAACAGAGCTGATTTGCTGAACACAAGAGAGCTATCTGCTGGTTGAACTTCAGCAAACTAGACAATTTCTGCTTCTACCTTTTCCAGTCTAGGGTCACGAGCACTGCAGGAGCACAAGACACAACCTGAGCAGCAGCAAGGATGCAGACATAGTCAGCAGGTAGCACTGCTGGGACAGGAACCCAAGGAAGATAACTTGAGGAAGTGGATCTGGACAGAGAATTGGATGCCTTTGGCACCACAAAATCAAAAATGAATGTATAATATTGACTTGGTAAACATCAGGGTGTTACTAATACAAATAAGAGTGGTTTCTGGATTTTTTTTTTAAGAGGGAGTACAGAAGGAGACAGCCTCTTCTCAGTGGTGCCCACTGAAAGGACAAGAGGCAATGAGCACAGATTGAAATACAGGAACTCCCATTTAAACTTAAGACTTTTTCCGCTGTGATGTGGAACACTGGAACAGGATGCCCAGAGAGTCTGTGAAGTGTCCAGCCTTGAAAATAGTCACAACTTGATGGACATGGCCCTGAGCAGCCTGCTGGAGGTGGCCCTGCTCTGAGCAGGGGGGTCAGACTAGGCAATCTCCAGAGGTCCCTTCCAACCTCAACTAGTCCGTGACTCCAAGACAATCTCTTCATTCAATTAAATGACACAGCAACAACCAAACACAATCTGCTGCTCTTAAGTCCAAGAGGATGAGCAAGTCCCTTCTTGTCTTTCTACTTATGTAGGTCTGTGCCTTTTCAGATTGTCATTACAAGATGTAATGTTTCATTACAGTTCTTGCAGTAAGGGCAGACTTAAATGAATTCCCTCTCCAGGACCAGTTTTGAGTATAGCCTGAACAAATGTGACAGACAGACCCTGGAACATTCCTAATGAGAACAGCAAATTAATCAAGGCATCACTGGCTCAGTAGAAAATTTGTGATAGTTTTAATTGGGATAACAGTGCCAGGAAAAATAAGGAAGTCCTGTTGCTTGATCAGCGTGGAATCAGTAACATCATTTGTTTACATCCTGTGCCATACAACACTATGAAATATTAAGACAATCCTTACAAAATGGGTAAACATTGTTAAATAATAGCTATTACTGAATTGCAAAACAGAATTAGCACCAATTCATTAACCTTTCCTGACACAGAAACTCAACAAAACAGGCAGCTGGAATACAGGAAAGAAACCTGTGTATTGGTTTTAATCCAATTTGGAGCCAGTTTGCTGGCAGGAGGAAAGAAGAACTAGCATCACACAAAAATAGCCATCAGAGAAGTTTGTTAAAGGGTAGTTAGCACATTTGGTAGTTACTGCTTTAGACAAAGCTGATATCAAACAATTATGCTTAATGATGTAAAGATACAGGGAAAGTACTACAGTTACATGAAGAAAATGCAACGGAACGTGGATAGCAAAGTAGTGAGTGAGGCTAAGACAGACACAAAGAAAAGGGTTGTTGAAAAAGGGTATTACAGAACCTTACAAAAAGAAAAAGTTAGATAAAAGAACTTTTTAAGTGATTATGAGCTTTTCTTTCTACCTCAGTTTCAGAAAGACCCAACCACTTTTCTGTTTTTGTTGGTTTTGGTTCCCCGCCCACGCCCAGACAAGGAAGTAGCCATAATGGTAACATGGTCAAGTCATTTTCCCTACGTAGTTGCATAGTTTAATCATAGCTAAACTCAGCTGTTCCTCACTTCAGCTTTAGAGCTTTTTATTGTGTAGCAGCAGACTAAGCCGTTTCCTTACCATAACTATCTCCCATTTTAGTTAGGATCAATAACACCACCGTGCAAGTATTTCAGCCTAAAGCTACTGTCAGCAAGAGCCCCGGCTTCTGAAGGAGTCACAACCCCAACACAACTCATACAGAAACTGGAGCCTCAGTAGGAACAAAGTTACCTGGATGACAGCACCAATACAGCTCTTAAAAGTGATTTTTTTAAAAATACAGAAGCAGCTTTGAGAAAGCATTGAGAAACTTATGTACAGAGTACTAATCAGAGTATAAGACTTGTGCCTCCTGAATTAGAGTTGTTTAAGGTTGTCATAGCACTCCACACACAGTGGATTGAAGCACTTGGAAAAGAGTATCTCAACCAGATAGAGTTATCCATTTTCCCCTTTTTTATCATTATTACACAATATACCAGTGAGGACAAGAGCCCTGATCCAGTTAATTCAGGGAAGAGCCATACTTCTGTTTCAGTGCTGAATATATCCTACTGTTTTAATCAGTAACCATATCTACTCATACAGTAATCTACTTCAATGCCTTTCATCTAACACACAAATAAATTCTTCTACAAGATTCTGGGAGACTTTAACACATCTTAAAATTGAGATAAAAGCCTGCCATAGGAATAACAACTGCCTTCACAAGACTATTTCTGTTCTCAGGAATTTTGTTTTTCTTTCTACTGTTGTCTAAATACTAACTTTAAAAACCCACTAATTGTAAAAACACAAAGATAACAACAACCAAGCATTTAGCACTAGATAAAAAAAAACCCAAAACAAAACCTCACACACCGGATAATCTGCAAAGTTGGTTTTCTAGGAACCTATGTGAAAGAACCAGACATTTCTATACATTTAGTTATACTTCTACCTAATGCTCTACCAGCAGTAGCAAAACACCTACTGGCCTTTATACAGCTTAGCTGCGAGTAAGAGGAAGCACTGCTAGAGGGCAATGTCCCTGGGAAAGTGATTAATTCATTTTTAAGGGTGATTGGTTTCAGGTTCTATGTGTGAGTGATTGACAGGAGAAAGGAGCATCGCTGTGGGGAGCAGCCCGGCGAAAGGCAGGCCTTTTCAGGAGGAACATCAGCATTGCTGAGGCTGCTCAGGCTCTGAATATGGCCGATCTCTTCTGGAGTTTTGTTCTGTAGGCAGATCTCCTCAGCTAAATAAGAATTTGTTCTCAGTTCTAGCACTTTCTTCTGGGCGTTACAGTGTGTGTTGTCCCAAGAGAGCTCTGTTACGGGCTGACAGATGTGGCCAAAGCCTCAAACTGCCATCAGCAGCTTGCTGAAAGGTTAGGGAAGAAACTTGAATGGAGATCTAACATTACTAGCATGGACACAAAAAGGGCACAAAAATGTTACACTGCTGCAGCCTGTGCATCGTCCTTGCCCTCAATGCTTGCACCTGCACTGAGTGACCATTAGCCAGCTAGGAAATGGCACCTTCCATCTGCGGCTTGGAGAAACTGAGAGCATTGTCCTCCAAGCAACTTCAAAGAGCTTGTTTTAGACGGAGGCATCACATGATAGGGCCCTGAAGTTTCACCTGAGGAATTAAGCCTTTAGGTATTCAGGGAAAGGTGGAGACTGATAGCCTTGTCATCTCTATTCCCCCACCCTCTGCTTTTTATCTCCGTAGGGTGTGAACTCATCAGGATGGGGAGAGGCTGTTTGGTACCTAGGTGTAGTGCTGGTCTAATGATGCTCTGCCCTCAGGCTGCAGTTAAATACTTACCGCAGAAAGCGGTGGCAGCTGTTGAAGGTGGTACCATCCCCAGCTGGAGGGAGGTGGCCAGCCCCACGGCAGAGGACAAGGGATGAGTGCATCTCAGCAGCTCCACGGCTCAGCAGAACCTGCCCCAGCAGCCTCGTTGAGCTGAGCTGGCTGGCTGCGTATTTAAAACAGATGCGGGATGCTTATGAGCTCTGTTCTGCTGGCTCAAGTGTGAGGCAATGGTAAGTGTTTGAGGGTGACAAGAAGGAAGGGGGATTATGGATGGGTTAATAGCTTAAGATGTCAGCGTGCTCCTGAGGAAGGGGATGTATTGAAGCCTATATTTATTTAATTTGCCCAGTCATCTTTTGGAGGTACCTCATTAACTGGAACAGGAAGAAACATTGGAATTGGAGTGTGCTGTGAGTATTCACCTGCTTTAGGCTACAAATTGACGGTGAAACATTGCATGGAGGTTCAGTAGTGCTCCTTACTGTTGTCAGCATTGATGGAGTGGCACCCTGTGAACTACAGTGTTTTCTAGCACAGATATGGCTGGAGTGATTCATAAATGCAATAAACTTAAATCTTCCTCCTTTGTCTGCTGTAGTAACAGCCAGGATGGTATCAAGGAAGTCCTGAAGGCAATACCTAGGCATGGTAGGGTGCTGTAGTCACCTGTAGCCTAAATATTGCAGTAAATTTGCAGCTGTTTTACAAGTGAGAAAGCAAAGACACAAGAAATGATCAGGAATGGTCAGTCAACAGCCCCAGGTGGGATAGTGGCTGTAGACAATGATGTAATAGTAAATTGTCATATGGGATGTTAGTGGTAGAGCTGGGGAAGTAATCCCATAAACCACAACTCTGTGTCATGCACCTTCGTACCCCCAGGTATTTAATGCAGCTTTTGCACCTCTGTTAAATAGGTGTCTTTAAATTATCCTATTTTTCCACTGACCCTGTGTCCCGTTCAGTGCTCAAGAAATTCCTCACCACTCAAATTACTGTGTTTTCAAGGAAAATGTTTTTGGTAGGCTGCATTAAGAAAAGCCCTTGGATGCTATGTAGAAGGCCAGGTAAGGCAGCTGCAAATCAAGAATTAGCTTTGTAGTAGAAACGACAGATGTTTGAGGAAAAACTGGTTTTCTACTGGCTATGAATTGTCAAGTTGGGAAACTTTTAAACCAAATGATGCAAGTTGCTATTAAGTATAGATTCTCAATTTTCTAATGCTGAACTATGGGAAACATTCAACATGACTTTACAAATTTCTGAGAAATTATTCATTTGGAGGGAGCTGATTGAGAGCCTTTTTTCACCCATCTTCCCATTCCCATCCCTTTGCAGCAGGACTGAGCTGCTTCTTTCAGGTGGGGTCAGGTGCTTAAGTGGGTCTGATGCGCAATTTGGGTGAGAGAGAATTGACCAAGCAGGTCATATCTAGTGTCAGTGTTGGTTTTGCTTTGCTGGGGTAACTGAATTGATCAATAGAGTATTTACTGCCAAAGCTGCACTGGGGCTATGAATGAGTGCAACAGGGGACTTTTCCTCTGCAGTAGATCTCCCAAAAAGAGCTTCCTTCCCTGGGGCTCAGCCTAAAGGTGTTTTGCTTTGTTTTTCTTCAGAGCTTCTCCAGTCTGAAAGTGTCAGCTCTGTTTTGTTGTTGGCCATGAGCACCTGGCTCTGTGTGCTGCTCCTGAGGTCCAAGAGGATGACTCCTCCGGCCTTCTCAGTAAACTGTGAGAAGAGGCTTTGTTATGCCATTTTCTGCAGAAGATGCATCAATTCATACCATCCCTAATCCTTTCAATCCTGCCAATTTTGGTGCTTTGAATTTTCAGTTCAAGTATTGCATAATATTTATCAAGGAAATGGGGGAAGATGTGGCTTTGAAAAGGAAATTAATGTATTGGTTTGACCACCTGCAAAGGCTTCTGAGAAAGGAGGAAGTCTTACTAAAGTGTGATAGAGCACAGACTGTCTAAAGGTTAGTCTCTGGGCTATCTTCAGGCCTCAGGCCAGAGCACAGCATCATTACTTTGTTCTGTTGCATTTGGGCCTTTGAGTTTACTTACCCACAGCTTGAGCATTTAGCGTTCTCCCAGTTTCCAGCACTTTGCAGAGAAACAAGGAGAGAAGGAGGAAGCAAAGAAAAAATGGGTAAGTGAGCAGAGGCCAAAAAAATAAGTCACCGAAGGTGGAAAACGTGTTCAGCAACCTCTTGTATGCAGATCCACCTGCACGTAATCATTTTGACCTTCCTAAAGCACATACGGGTAACAAGCTGCTCAAAGCTGAGTAACTGCTTGCAAAAGAGAGAAAAGCTAGAGAGAAGACCTGCGATGTGGGGTGACCAGGGAGTGAAGCTGCCCCAACTATATGCCAAGGCTCTCCCTTAAGCTCTCTTTTCCTGGTCTATGTGAAAAGCTGTTTGAGAGCAGCACTGTGCTCGGTGGTGAGGAGTTGGGCCAAGGTCCTGCCTTTCTCACTTGGCCTCTGGGAGCTAAGAGCTGACCATGGGAATTAACACCTAAATGTTGATGTTACTTGCTGATATTTTCAGGTAATAACTACAAAAAGGCAGTGTTGAACAATAGCCTTCAGTGAATTCTGATTATAGTGGAACATAATTCTTGTGTCAGCACTTTGATACGATTTTTTGGAACAAATTAAAAATACTTGATTCATAATATTTTGGTATTCTGTGATAAATTCACAAGTTCAGTCTACTAGAATCATGTAACTTGGCTTTTTTTGGGCATATTTTATGGTTTGTTGCACACAAATGTAATCTACTTAAGTGTATAATTCAGTAATAATCTCAAATTACTCTTTGGCTAAACAAGAGGGAATCTAATAAAACTATGAAGAGTTTTGATATGATTAATATTTATTTATCTGTCCCGGTAACTTCTTTTTATGCCCCTTATGAATAACTGATCTGTACTTACATAATTTTTGCTCATTTTGTAAGACTGCCGGTTTCTTTTGTTGGTTGAAGCATTACTTTGAAATGTGGATGAAGATCTCATTTAGCTCAAATGCACTTGTGGTTTCTTGTACAGCTTCCAAGGAGCACACCTCCACGCATCTCTAGTCTACTGCCAATGGGATGCCAGGCAGCTATAGGTTCTTATATAGATGTTACATCTCCTAAGTTTTTCTAATAGTGTGAACAAACTTCTCATGGTGAATGATGAATTGTTTTTTTTAAACTCTGTTAATTAACTTCTCTTGTACCAGCAGTTATTCATTGTACTGAAATATCTGGGAATGTGCTAAGCTGGCACTCTTGATTTATTGCTTTTGCGTTGTGATCTATTTTTCAAAAATGCACTATTCAAATTTGCCTTCTAGTGCTAGATGAGAGATCATTAACCTGCTCTCTTGAGAGCAAGCATACCAGTAAAGAAAGGCAGAAGTTCATGACAGCTACCCCTCCAGATAACGCCAAGGAAAAGCTCTTCAAGCGCAAACATGGCATTACTACAGCATGACTACTGGTTTCATGGGGAAAAACCCCAATAAACTGATAGCAACTCCCACAGAACATGGCTTCGTTATGTTGTGACAACCCAAGCTCTGGGTGGAAGTACATGCTAGTCTGACCCGACCGCTCTGATCTCCTCTGGTGTCAAATAGCGTCTCCAGGCCTGGAGCAGTCCAGGGACCAAGTTCCCCTTGGGCTCTGTAGCCTTGTTTGCAGTAGGGGAAGATGGATGGTTGTCTTCGTTTAGCTAATAAGAAGCGAACTGGGGAGGAGAAGGGGCTGCAGAGGGCAGATCCAGTCCTGGCCCTCCCGGCCCGTGGAGGGCTGGGATCAGGGGCCTGCGGGGCTCCTGGGGCGCTCCCACTGGCCCCGGCTCCCCAGCGCTGCACCTTAAAGGGGATGGGGACTGCCGGGGCGGCGGCGGCCTCTTATCAAGCCGGGGGGAGATGCCCGAAAGCGGCTGTGCCTCGAGTACCGCCGCAGGGCCGGAGCTGGGGGGCGGCT
>NW_010531941.1:17996-47318 GCF_000687285.1 Phaethon lepturus | reverse complement strand
GTTGCCGCAGACCCATCCGCTGCTGTCTCTGCGTAGCCAGCATACATAATTGCAGCGCTTGCAGATAATTGGAGCGGGTTAATTACAAGTCAGCGAGAGGCGAAGGAACCAGCCCTGTTACAGGCAGCAGTGAAAGCGTTGTGTTTCCAACCACCTTGGTTTGTTGAAACAAACTGCTTGAGCTCCCTGTCGCCCATTTTAAATGTTTGGGAAAATGGGGAAAAAAGAGTCCGTGGGATTGGGATCGTGAATATTGTCCACACGTGGAAAGTTTAAAGGCGTGTGTTTGTTAACCTGATGTCAGTATCGGGAATAAAATAAAATGAGCAGGTAAAACTCTGTAAATAATTAGGTACCACAAATACAATGAATGTACGTATTAAAGGCTGAACGAGATATGCTTGAAAAAGAGATCTCCCTCCTGCCCTGGTGTTCCTTCTGGAGGGGGGATTTCAAGATCTAGTTGAGTCAACCGTTGATATAGTTAGTACTTGAAATGCTCTGAGGAGTTTAACTCTAGTATGACCTGACAGTGTAATTAAACAAAGGTAGTGTTGTAAGGCAGCAAGGCAAAATTTAAGAATGAGGTCAGGAACAAATCCTGCATCTTGATCGTTAATTGGAAGACATAAATGAGCGGGCTATTTCCAGTAAGCTCCTTCACTTGCCAATTCTTTGTTCAAATACTAATACTGACTGAAATTATCCAAGAGAATGTTTATACCTTTGCTGTTAAAGTTTACTGATGACAGATAAGCGAGATGATCAGAGACAAGATGTTACTGCTGTAGCCTGGTCTAACCTTCCTGCTTAGATGGTTCCAAGTGGGAGAAGGATTTTAATATAATGAAAAAGAACGAGTAAAGTCTAGAAAGCATGATAGCTTCCTACCACAAACACAGAGGTGGCAGAGACTTGTAGGATTTAGTTGTATCAATGACGCAATTTGAACTTCACTGTTGTGGGAAGAGTTGATTTAATTGCTGGGTTTTTTTCTTTTTTTGAAGAGAATCAGAGTGATCATGTGTGTGCACATGGTGTTCTTAGAATGGGCTGCTAGAACATAATCTCTAGTTACTGTAGCTCTCAAGTAAGATATGAAAATACTGGAGAGTTCAGAGGAGGCCACAAAAATGCTCCGATTCTGGAAAACAAGCCATGTTATGGACTTAGTGAACTCAGTTTATTCAGGCACATCCAAGAGAAGAGGGTTAACAAGTGACTCAGCTGCTCTGTGGAAACCCATGCCTAGGAAAGTTATCTGATAGCTGAATATTTTCAGTCTTTCCAACAGAGACATAATGAGATAAGGTAACTGAAAGTCAAAGCTACACAAATTCCTTTAAATATGACACAATTTCCTAGCAGTGATGGAGGTTAATTATAGGAATAGTTTATGGGAGAGGTTAAAGGCTTGCCGTTATTTGCAGCTCTTAAGCTGAAATGGTAATTTTGAAGATAGGCTTAAACCTGAGATCTTGAGCAACTTGCTGGTGCAAGGATGCCCATGTTGTTTGGGGGAAATCAGTGAGATGATCAGTGAGTCACCTTGTGGGACTCTGTACTACTAAGGCTGCTTGGCTGCAGAAATAGCGGGCGGGGGGGGTGTTAATGTTGTTTAAAGGACCATAGTTCTAAATTAAGATAGGTTTAAGCAATCTTATGCTTTTGGATGAACCTCTAATTCAAGGGGGAATTCTTCATGGTATTCTTACAGAGGAAAGTTGGATTAAAGCAGTGTGTTTCTTCCTCCACTGTTCTTTAAATCATCAGAGCTTGGCCATAGAGCGCAGACACTGACTTGGGCAAATGGCTGTGCCATACGAGTTCGGAGGATCCCCTCCCCCATTTACTATGACTTCCCATATGTTTGCAGTCTGATGCAGATTTGAGGTCAAGAAGGGATTTCCAGCAAAGTCTGATTTGTTGAGGCATCATACATGTTTTTCACCCTCAGCCAGAGCATAGTTTCCATGTTGGAACTTTCTGCTGGCACTGTTTTTATTTATTCGGGTTGTAAAGGGATTTTGGGATCTATTTGTCTCAGTGTATTGTTTCAACAGGACGAGAGTGCTTTTGAGGTAGTAGGTTTTATAAAAGTGTATTGGATGACGGGCTCCACTAGGGGATCTGTTGATTCACTCTGAAATGATGACTTTTTAATAAAAAAAAAAAACTAACTCTCCCTGAACTCTCCCTGTGCTTCTGTGAACAGTGAAACATTTATGTAGCACTGTGTATTTGGGTGTACTCTGAGGACTTGCTACCTCCCTGGTTTTATATGGAAACAGGCACCTGCCCGTGGCTGTGTGTCAACTATTTGGCACAAGCATCACTAATCTTACGGTTCCATGTTTTTTCTCACCTGTACGTGCAAGCAATAGAGCAGGAATAATCAAATTTTAGCATGTGGAGTAGAACCAGCAAAATGTATGTTCTGGAATGTAAATGATCCGTCAGAAAACCTCTGTTTGGCCTTCTGCAGCAATAATGCTATTAGAAGATGTCATAATGCTCACCTACACAAAGTTGTGTTGATGCTTAAAGTTTAGCATTTACAGCAAACTCTTCTCAGCTCTCTTTATTGGGGGAGTTGAGCATGCTGATTGTATGAAATCGCATCAGACAGATGTGCAGCGCACAGAGCACATGCAGAAGTTCAGGACTAAACTGCAACACTTCAAATTGTTCCTTTTCCAGTGACACAAAGGTGTGTTGGTCCTTAATGGCAAACAGGAATTGGCAAAGCTGGTCCTTAATGGCAAACAGCAAAAGCCATGGCAAACAGGAATTGGCACAGCTGAAGGAAGTGTTGTTTCTGTTGTCCAGAGGCAGCTTGGAGAGAGGCGAGAGGCAGAAGTGAGTGGTCTCTGTAAACACCCTCAGTGTTGTGAGTTCGCTGGTCAGCTCTGCAAGGAGGCTCTGTGCCATTATAGCTCGGATCTTAATGCAGAGGTAGATGTGTCCATTCACAGTCAGTAGGAGGAACAGGTCTATGCATTTGTACTCTTTGACCGCCAAAGTAGTTGTTCCTGTGAATAAAATTTTACCCAAACTGGCATTAAATGACTTGCTGATGTGTGAAGCGATGTAGCCTGAGAGGAGAGGGGATGAGGGGGAACAGGCCACCTCTGGGCTAACTAAAGAAACAGTTTGTCAGAGACATTTTATTGTAATTAAGAGTGTTCTCCTGAACCAAGTTTTAACAATTTGATTTGAAAGCTAGTTACTGAGTTTGTGTAATATGCCAGTGCCTTTAGAATAAAAATTTTATTTTTTAGCTCTCTGAGGATGCTTGATGCCGTGACAGCTTCCTCAAGCGGCTCCCCTTTGTAATCACGTGCATCGGAGGAAAGGATGGCCATGGAGGAACTGAGTAGTGTGTGAGAGGAATAGAATTAGATTAACAGAAATAGGAGATTTCTGTGTCTCATTTTAATCTTTTAATTGAATTAATGTGTAATAAACTAATATAGTGCAGGAAGAACTATGGTAGATGTTGGTGATAAAAGTCTGAAAAATTCTTGTGTGTATGTGTGGGATAAGGGAAGGCTAAAGAGAAACTCCAGTTAGATTTCTATCAGAAGAGAAGTCTGGAAAGCTTTTTTCCCAGGAAATAAAAGTCTTGTTTCTTTTCTGAATCCACATGGAGGTTTTGTGTTGCAACATGACCAAACGGCATTAACTTGGTCCTGGAAGGTCCAAGTTTTGTCCAGCTATTTGAGATCGGGAGTAGGATGTCCTTTCCCAGCTGTGCTAACTACCTGCTGGATGATTTAGGGCGAATAGTCCTTTATGGTCTGCAGATAAAAATCAAGCAAGAAAACCCTGCTTATGTAATTATCAACTTTGGCTCAGCTTTGCCACTCCTTGGGATGATGCTCTGGGCATGGTTCTTGGTGTTGGCTCTAAGTAGAAATAGACCTGTCTGAGGGTTGAGGCAATTGCTATTGTCAAAGACATTTCTACAGAAGAAAAAAAATTCGTGTGTTACCAATTTAAAAGAAGAATAATCTTCTCTGCAATGTCTTCTGCAAGAAATAGGTGGGCCAATGAAGCTAAAGAAAGCTTAAGTGTTTTGGAATCCGATCAGACCAGAAGCAGGTAAAAATCCTTCAGCTTCTGTCTGATCACCTGTAAAACATGAGAGTCCTGTTCCTTCTCTGACGAATATATTCCACTGGCACAAAATTGTGTGTTCCCTGTACTTAGAGTTGCAACTGTGAATCTTGAAGGAAAAGAAAATTTCTAATGAAGAAAAAGTGGATATAAATACTGGAAGAATTAAGCAAAGGAAAGAAACTTCCAATTTATGTTGTATAAATGTTTGAACAGCAACAGCACTAGAACCGATTTTGAAACTGATATACAAGGAGTGGTTAATGTTGGTGTCCTGATACAGAGCTGGGAGCTGCTGTTCCTACAGGCCTTACCTGCCTCTGTTAGTGATGGTAGCTACTGAAGTAAAAAATGGTGTCAAAGCCTCTTTTTTTTTATGTCATAGTATAGAAGCCAGATTCTCTGCTCAGTGCTTCAGTTAACCATTACTGAGTCTGTGAAAGCGTAGCTGCAGATTTGTTACCAGTATAGGTGAGATCTGTTGCTAAGCTTAGTGTTACCCTGATTCTTGTTATACATCACCAAGATAGAGCAGAAGAGTTGCTGGCTCTACATGTATTTCATGCATTTTAAGTAAATTCCTCTTTATTACATCTCCAGCTCTGCCAAGGATATAGTCACACTTCACGTTAAGTCTAAATGTGTGGCGGCGGTCATTTTAGACTGTTCTTTTCAGATTAAAATGCTGGTTTTTTTCTCATTTTATGGCTAGCTATACCCATGCAATGCGATGTATTCTTGGCTGTTGCTCATCCTGCCTTCGAAAAGCAGAATACTTCACAATACAAGGGGTTACCCTTACAGCTATGCATGTAGCTCTGTGGTTCAGTTGCTAATTTCAGAGGGTTTTTTTTTTTCTTTTAGACTTTTCCACATTTTTCATTCTGTGCTGAAATTTTCTGCTATATGGTTCAAAAGGCACTTTATGATAATTTTTTATTTTTATGCAAATTCATTGAGCCTTATTAGGGTTACATGTTCATGAAAGTAAAGTCTATTTTTCAAAACATCCAGGACACTGTCTATCCACTGCTGATCTTTTTAATGTCAAACTTTGCCTGAACCTCCTCAAGGAATAAGCTGTTACGTCAGGAAGAAGCATGGCTGGAACATAGCAGTGCTGTGAGGAATGTTTGAAAATGTGAGAGCACAGGAGGAGCTCTGCACTGCTTGGGAAGTACTTGCTGTATAAAACTGTTCCACGTGGGTTTTCTTAGGTGATACAATTGCCTGTAGATTTTTGGAAAATATTCCTTTGGGACTAAAATCTCCCACTGTTACAAACTAAAGGGAAGTGGGTTTGGCTTTTTCAGAAGGGGAGTGCAGTTTTGCTTTACAGGATAAATAGCTGCTGTCTCAGGCTGTGCAAAGCAGGTTTTCATTAGCCATGTAGTGGAAAGCATTATTGTTTGGTTTTTGTTTTGTAAGCGATGGTTGCCACTGGGTCATTCGGATGGATGGGAGTGGAGGTTTCCTGGTGATTGTATTTGTTAAAGTGGATAATCTGTGTGGGTTAGGACGGTGGTTCTCTGGATGTTTTACATCGGTATGGTGTTCTTGTTAGTCTTCTGTGACTCTTAGCCGCATAGTCTTGACATTACAGTAAAGATGTTCAGCAAGAAGTAAAAACGTTGGCACGTATGTAAGACTCTGGTTCAAGAAAACATCAGATGCCTGCCAGTCTCTGCCCTTCCAAGATAGCACCTAAGGAGGTGCTGAGTTAGGAGCAGTGGAGCGTAGGTGCTGTGCTGGTAAGTGTACAAAAAGCGTGTTAACAGGCCTGTGTGCTTCCCTGCAGCTCTGTGGTGCCAGCAGAATTCCCCAGACGTCGCCCAGCAGATACCACCTTCATCATCCTCCTTCAGGGGTGAGTTCGCTGCGTCCCTGGACCCGAGTCTGTGCAACAGCATTTGACAGTATGGGGGCACTCCACATTTGGCAGGATGGGGGCAGCACAGCTTAAGGAATTCCTGCCCCTTTCTCGTCTCTGAGCTTGGAAAAGGATCATTTTCAGCATTGATTGTCAACTTCTTTCACCTTATGCTCATAGCTTGGGTGTTTGGGGGACAACTGAGTGGGGTGCCTTGGTGCAGAATGGGGTGGGACGGAGAGGGCAGCGACTGCAGAGGCTGCTATGACTGTTCTGACCCTACACCGGGAAGCTGTGCCCTCATTGCGTATTTATAGGTACATCTTTACGTGGAACAGTTCTATTCTGACAATTTGACATCAAGGTTATTAAAATTAATTTCTGTTCTGAGGATCAGTATCACCTTTTCTGTGTGGAGTTTGTTTCTGAAAGTAATACAAACATCATTTGTTTGCGGGATGTTCTGTAAGTTCATGTAGGTAGGTGAAAGGGAACTTGACAATAAACAAGTACCAGTTGTACAAACTTGTAGCAAGTACTGTTTCATCACTGTAGTTTGTGTGACTACTCTTAGATGAAGACATCCTTTCAAATCATCAATATTTTATGGTACAGCAGTGTATTAGTGTATAGATTTATGAGAATTCCATTTTGATCTGTGAACTTCATTCGAGATATTAACCTATTTTTTTAAAGACTGATTTAACTACATCCTATGTTGAAAAGTTACTCAGCATTTTATTACAGATAAAGTAGATTGTGTAGAACTTAGCTTCTCTTAAAAAGTTGTACTGCATTAACTGCCCAGGGACTCCATCTGATTCACTATCCTTTCTTCTCTCGGAACGGGAGAACTGTGAATTTTCCCATCTTTCTCTTCAGTACTGCTGCCTACTGAAATATTTACCAATGAGGGCTTGCATAATACAAGGAAATATAAAATGTCTGTGCGGGAGCAGTCACCAGTTAGTGTATATCATCTGTTTTCCCCTTTTGTTCAAATGGAAACAAAGCTTGGTGTTTAATGAGAATTTTCTGGAAAGTCTCGTTTTGGGTTTTTCTAGTCTCCCTTGCGTGCGTTCTGAAACGTAGCTGCAGCTTCGTTAGAGGGCACTCTTGAATAACACATGGTGAGACTGCTGTCAGACACGTACTCTGCAGAGAAAAGTCCTGATGCAAATGTAATTTGCCGCCCCAGAATAGAAAGTGTGAAGCCCGAGATGGATTACCCTATATACTTGGCTATCTTATGATGCAAGGCAAGAGTGGCGACGTTGCGGGCTGATACAGTGCTTCTGCTGTATGTGGAACATAGCAACAATCTATTAGATAATTCACTATATTTTTCCAAATGTGTATTAATTTTTGCGATTGTTGCTATTATCTTAAAAAAAAAATCCTTTAGAAACAGTAAGTTGCTTCAGAAACTCCTAGGTTTTAATTCCAGCCCTTAACATCAGTTTCTTCTGTGCCCTTGACAAGTAGCTTATCATGTTTTCTTCCACTTTCCTTCTGTAATAAAGAGGATAGTGATTTTTACCTTGGGACAATTAATCAATGTATATAAATGTGCTTTGAAATCTGAAGTGTTTTAGAATTTTTTAAAAATATAATTAAAATATTGTACAAAGCAGGAGTCAGGGATGTCAAATTTAAGACCATGATTATTACTCAACTTCTTTGGTGCTTCTTCTGTTCTGGCAAGATTATAGAGCCAGATCATTTGCATTACTTTTGACTTTTCTTGATGTTTTTAGGTTTTTGTCCAAGGAGAAACATTCTTTATATGCAGGAGTCAGATTGTCTGTAAACATAAACATAATCTTAACTTTGTCCAAAACATATCTTGTTTTGCTTTTAAAAAAGCATACCAAACCGGTGTAACTTGAAATGTTTTTCTGAGCAATTAGCACTGAATCATACCCCCACTGGCTAGGTTTGGCAAAACTGAAGTGCATGTTTCCTATGCTGGAACCATGCCTACATAGCATAAACCTCAGCTTTAATACATTGCTTTACTTAGCCTCTCAATTCCCACTTCTGTCTTAGCATTACTGCTAGTAGCTGGGTTCTAGGTAGCCACTCATCGGTGGTGCTCGTGTGCCTCTCAAAGATGAGCGAAGCGGCATTGCGTGGGGATGTGATTTGAGTAAGGTCACAGAATAGATCAGTAACAGCCATGAACAGAAACCAGTTGTCTGGATGACGGACCATCTCCTTACTGGGAAGTATTGCTTCCAGCCGGGACTGGCACGTCTGTCTTGGCAGGGGTTTAGCTTTACTCAGAGGTGACAGCTTTATCATCTGTGGGTTAAAGATGGTAGACATTGACAAACTGAGAGTTTATCAAAGCAGATTGCGTGCTGCAGTCAGAAGACAGTACTTTGCTTGGTACCCTAAATAACTGTGTAGTGCTTCCATGAACTCTAATGGCCATGAGACTCTGCTTCTTCAAAATAAAAGCAGAATAATAAGAAAAAGTACTTGTCAGGCCACCTCTTTCCTCTCCTAATTTGTAGTCTCCTCTTGCACCTTCCCTTTCTGTCCCACTGCTATGGCTCCTTGTTAGCTTTTTGGCAAAGAGTGGTTGCTTGGAGTAAAGAAGGAAAGCTGAGATGTTCCTTCTTGGGCGTTCTTCAGTGTCCGTCGCACCTAGAGGGACGAGCAGGCAGCAGAAGCTGAGCTGAGACATGGTACCATGCAGGTGGCTGCAGGTGTGTGGGAAGAAGCACCGTGGAGAGGCTCCTGCAGACTGTAAGGCAGCTGGTTGGCACAAGGTGAGCAGCTCTTGCAGTAAGGTCTGGCTGGGTAGCCTTGCAAAACAGCTGTTGGGCTAAATGCGGGTAGAAAAACTTGTATGCCTCGCATCTCCCACCACCTCTCATGGGAGGGTGGCAACAGCAGCTTCTCTGCGGCAAAGGCAGTGGGTCAGGGAGAGCGGGCAGCCCAGACCTGAGCCTGGGGCAGTTGTCTGGTCCCCTGGGTTGTTTCAGGGAGCTGGGAATAGGGCAGTAGACGAGGCTGGCCTGTCAAGCTGTCAGGGATGGTATCCGAGTGACTGCATCAGCTGTAGTTTCTGAGGAAACTTTTATTTCCTTGATTGGCAAATGGGATTTAAGGTGGAAAGGAATACATAAGAACTCCCCTGGCAGAAAAAAAAACCAAAACAGTTACTGAGCTTAAAGCATTTTCATCTGGGGGGCTGGGGATTGTATTTTTAATGGGTTTGAAGAGCTCGACTCTTTGTGATTTCTGTAAATGATATTAGGAGTGATGTTTTGAATGACAGAGGCTTCAGCTGAAATCTTCATTCCCTCAGTGTTATACTCTGTCACATATGTAGATGCCCTCTCCTGTGTTTTACCACGTGTTTTGGGTGTTCTTACACACAGTTTGGGTGTTCTGAAAAATTACAGTAATGTAGGAGCCAGTGACATCTATAGAACATGCTGAAGAGGAGCTCCAGCGTGCTTGTATGAAACACTTTCTTCCCGTGTGGAGTAGCATCTCATACAAATATTTTCTCACAGAATGTTTCTGTGGAACTGAAAGTTTATTTTTACGATGATTTATGTTTTGGTTGTTGTCATTCTTTGAAGACTAGCTGGAGTTGTGTGGTGACATGTTTGCATGGGTTAGCCAATGCCATCTTCATGGCATGAGGTATTAAATGTAATTAGTAGATGCTCGTGTCATCTTTGCTTTAGCTCTGAAATCAGTTCCAGGTACCATCTGATTTTTATTAAAAAACGCAGTTGCAGTTCTTGGTCCCATCTATAGCTACAATCAGTGTTGTACTTAAAATGTTCTGCCAAGTCCTCCTTATTTTTCATTGTGCATCAGCAGCAGCTTGTCTTTTGGGGATCTGGAGACCAAATGTGTGTTTCTGGGCAGTATTTTGAGGATGGCATTGTGACTGTAGTTTCTTGCGCACCTCCCTGCTGTTAGCCTACCTCCAGCTTGACGTTCTGATATGGCAGGTTATTGTGTTGGTCTCGGAAGACATTGTGGGAGAAATTGCTGTCTGATATGGGTAGGTAGCAATAACTGGAGAGTGTTTCCTGCTTAAATAAGAGTGAAGAAGCCACTACGAATAGAATTTAAGGGAAGAAATAGAACATGTGTTTATAAAAACACAGGAGAGGAGCATAATGGGGGAAAGCATAAATTTAGGCCAGTCTTCTGCCTAATATAATAATGTAAATGGAGCAAGCAATTTTCTTTCTCCCCCCCCCCCCCCCCTTTTTTTTTTTCCCCTATTTTCAGTAGGAACAGTTTAGGTAAGAGCCCAGTGGTGCTGGCTGGCTGACTTGTCATAGGTTTAACTGCCAAAAAGTAAATATTTTTAAGTAAAGCAAATGCAAAACTTTGGGTATATACCTAAAACACAAAAGAAAACAAAAAAGAACAAAACTGAAGAAAGCCTTTTGTGTACAGTGTCCAGAGCAATTATAAAATGCTCTTGTTCCATGCCTAAATAAATGGTTGTTTCAGCCAAAGAGAAATCTTTCCTATTGATTTATTACACCAATTTAGATACAAGCCCTCTGTGCAGGATTGTCAGTTTAATAGAACAGCTTTCTTTCTCCTTTCAGATTTAATCCACATGTTGTTGTATCAACAGAGCCTTTGTCTCTGCTCAGTTATGAGTTATCCTTTTTTAATAAAAAAAAAGTGAAAACACATGTTTTTTTAACAGCCCTATTACAAAAAGGCATAGGATGGTATAGGGAGAGGTGACTGTCAAATAGTGACTCTGATTTGTAGGTAACTTTAAAGTGGTGCTGCAAATGAAAGAGTGAAAAACAGACCTTTCACTTCTCCCTGTGGCAGTGCCTGTGGAAAGCCCAACGGTGACAGGAGGAGGCACCATTATCTTTAGCCAGGATTTCCTAGGTTTTTTTCCCTAGCTTGTGCAGTGATGCTAAACATGCTCTTTTTAGTTAACTCTAATTTCCTTCCTTTTTTTTAAAGGGGGACTTATCCAGAGGTGTATGTAATTCACATTTCCTTCCTTCCTGCCTCCCTCCCCTGCAGAGAAGGATTTCTTTCTTGGACCCCTCCTGTTTTCCAAATGGAGAGGAATTGCTCTCAGGAAACTCGTGATTTGGTATTATTTCTATGCTTGGTTTTGTGAGAAAATATTTATTTGAGTATCAATGCTTACTTGATACCTGCATGAGGTTTCAGAAGTGGACGTTAAAGCTGCTCAATAAAGCAGTTCACTACATTGTTTTATTATAACCTTTACTTGGACCTTCTCACACAACTAACTCCTGTAGCATCACGAATCAGTTCTGAAGATTTCCTTCAGCACATCCTGAGCCGGCAGCTTGGTGACAATACAAAGACATATCTATGTCCTTGGTGCTAGCCTGGTTTCTTCCAGCTCACGTTAGACTCCTGGCAGTCATCATAGTCTCCCTTAACTTTCTTTCAGATGTCAGCACAGCACACCCCACCTCAAGTGTCAATATAAGTATTTGCAGTGGTGTGATTTTTAAAAGAAGCTAAGAATAAAGTGTCTTCAAGCAGAAGGAATTTGCCAGGCTTTTAAAAAATGTGGCACGATCCTATTCTACTTCTCAAAGTTACAGAAGAGAGTAAGGAAAGATCCACCTTAGAGGCCTTAATAGTGATGGGAAAAAGGAGGTTGTATCCTTGCTGCCTGAAGCAGGTAGCGGGCCTGGCAGTGATATTGTAGCTCTGGGGAAGGAGGGCCTTGCTATACCGGCAGATCCCTTGGTCCACCAGCTCTTGGAAAAAAAGGACACAAAATCCTTGGCAGCGGCTGTGCAGGCGCTGGGCACTGGCGGCGACTTTTCGTAGAAGTTGCGCTGGTCTGGCTCTGCCTGCGGACAGGTAAGCCAGGCCATGCTTAGCAGCCTGTGCGGGAAGAAAGCAGACTGCTCATGTTCAGGGGGGCTTAGGTACTATCAAATTCTCTGGATGTTAATTCTGCAAGTGTTTCTGGCACAAGAAGAAAAAAATGCATCCCTTTGAACGTGGCTGTGGAATGCAGACTTGGGGGGGGAGTGGGCGCTGGGGGGGGTGTTTGTTTTCCTGCAGACTGGCCTTTTGTCACTGCCCGCGTTTTCCGTATGAGGGCTGAGCATACCTTTCCAACATAAGATAAAACGTGGATCTTGGGAGGATGATACTTCCAAGCTCTCTATCTGCTGTCCTCAAGTTTGCATTCTACCAAGTTAAGTTCTCCAAACTTTGGTACCAATGTTTTAGGTTTGTTCCCTTTTCAGTTTATCACTGTTCTCAGTGGCAGTGAGCCGTTACTACTTCTCAGAACAGCTTAGACCTTGAATCTTGCCAGAGCAGTGGTAAATGAAAGGGGTATTCAGCTAGCAAGAACAATTTCTAATCATGGATTTTGCAGGGCACTGTACTATGTTGTGCTTTCATCTAAACTATCCTTGGGCAACCTCATCCACCTTTGAAGTTGGCCATCCTTTGAGCTGCCGACTGGAGTGGAAACCTCCAGAGGTCCCTCCCAAATTAACTTACTCTGTGATTCTGTTTTCTGGTAGAGTTCTGGCAAAGATGCTTCTTTTGGCTTCATTTATATCTCCCTTCATGCTCAACAGCTTTCATCATGTTCCCATCATGAGCAGCTCTTTAAACTGAAGTGATGTGTAAACATCAGGAACAGTTTCTAAACTGTAACATGAGTTTCCTTCCTTCGTAGTTTAGACTGGTTTTTATGCTGCCATATTCATATGATACAAAAAATCAATTTTATTTTATTGCTATTTATTAAGAGATAATAACTTATTTTTTTGTCCTCAGACACAAATGTTTTACCATGGGGCAATATAAAGGATAATATTCTAAAAGTTAATGGGTCTCGTTCTTGGGTCATCTTTTTTCCTTTGCACCCTTTGTTTGGAAGCTGCAGAAGAAGGAAGGACAAAGAGAAAAGAGCCTTGTTTGGGATTTCTAAGACTAGATTGTTACTGCCTTTTGAGTGGATGTTGCATTTTTGAGTTAAAAACTACAGTTAAGAAAAATATATTATTTTTATTGATATTGTTACGTGTTATCCAAACACTTCAGCTCATACTTAACTTTATGCTCTACAGTATTTTGCTTCAAATTATAAGCAGTTGCTTAAGTTACTTTGAATAGTAATGGACTTAATAATGTGTCTTACTAATTCAGATGCTGTGTGCTTGACAAGGGAATGCTGACAGTTTGTTGGCTTGCTTGGATTTACGATTTTATTCTGGGGGTAGAACAGGATGGTGGGGCAATTAGATGGAGTTACATATACCAAATGTATAATTTATCACATATGTACTCAAAACTGAAGTTGACTAATCTTGTAGTTCATGCCTGCTGTATGTTCAGACTTTAACCTCTCTGTTTAGATTGCCAACATGGTGCCAATTAGTGGGACTGTGATGTGGACACTAAGGAATATAACTCACTTTGCATGGGTTACCAAACAGCTAGCAGATGTTAAGCTAATGGTTCTTGGCTACTACCAGCCTGACTTGGATTTCAACCCAGAGGTGAAAGAATTTATTTCTCTCCCATTACCATTTCCCTTGGGCCATATTGTCCTGAGCATCGAGAATTCCTTCAATTTACTCTGGAAGATGATGTAAACATTTCTCCTCCGCCTTAAACCTTTTCTCACGGTGTCTTGTATGTTCCTTTACTTTTATGTTAATTTGCCACCTTTGGTATTTGTTATTCTACTGGTAAGCTTTATTATAAATGGTAAATGAAAATGTAAACACTTTAAACGTACAACTGAAATTTTTAACAGGAGAAGTCTGTGCTGAGTGTGTGGTTCACGTACTGTACCTGCAGCCACATCGCAGAGATGTGACAAGAAGTCTGTCCTAGGATTGCTGTTACTACTTTGAGGAACAAAGGCCATAGAAAGTGGTGGGTCTGGCTTGCCTGGGATCCTGCCTGTCTTTGTTCTCGTTACGGGATACTGTACTCTCAAACCCTGTAAAAAGTGTAACTGCAAGGCCCATAGTTTTTCGTCTAGGGATGAGTCAATGCTGAACAACTAACTGGTGGCTTCTTTGGTGTGATTTAGAGCAGTAGGTAGTGCTTGTTACTCAAGACAATTTAAAGTATGGTATGAAATATAGTGTAATAACCGGAAAATGTTAATCACTCACTTTATTTTCTGTGCTCTGTCAAGCGATAGGTATGATAAAGGGGTCTTTGTCTATATAACCGTAGCAGCTTCAGGAACAGAGGTGGCGTAATGGAAGGCTCAGATGATTGAACAATAGTACTTAAATGCTTAGTGATGTCTAAATCCTGTTTCATACTTGCTGTATAGTGATCTGACATGCTTAACCAGTGTGTGTAATATTAGGGCTGATGCTTTTTGTTCTCTCTCTGGTAACTTTGTCTTTCCTTCTGTGAGGATTTAGCCTTTGACCTAAAAATGTCAGCTGTAACAGTATGTCCAGCATTCATTTTTTCAGCAATTTCTTTACCTTGCTCATTTTATACTTCGGTAAAAGGCCATATTATTAGCATAACAGGTGTTTGTAAAACAAAATCATACTTAATGAGAAGTTTGCAGTTATAGCTTATTTTCTTACTGACATGCTATTTTGAGGTGTCACACATGATCAGTATCAATGTGAACGCCAACAGGAAGAGTTGGGTGAGGGTTAAATACCTGTCATAGTTATTTTTCAGTGAGCAATGAAAATAAACCGCCTGTCAATTTTTGCTTTTCTTCAAGCTTCTAAAGAAAACATTTTGCTCAGTGATGCATTTAATGCTGAACTTCCAAAGAGAGCAATTATTTTTAATTTTTTGAGATGAGCAGAACTGTTTCTGTCCTGTGGATTCATCTTTCTTAATGCTTATGTATTTACTAAGGACAACATAACAGCAGTAATGCAATCAGCTATTCTGTACTTAGATGATGAATAATAGGTAATACTGATTACCTTTCTTGAAGAGTGATTGAGTGATTAATAACTTCCACATTTTCTGTAGAATGAACAGCATGATAAACTGGGAAATAAGCTGAACTACTCACTTTTCAAGAGTGGCAGGTTATCAAGTGTCAGGTTTTGGGTCATAGGAAACAAAATCCAACAGCAGTTTGTAACTACATTTATATTTCTCAGTATCTAAATGGGTTACTCAGTCCAGCAGATGCAGCCTTTCCCTAGTGATTTCACTGGCTTACTTCCATGTATCTCTGTATGATAAATAACTCTTCTTTGGTTTTTTTCCCTTTTAAGAGGCATAAGAAGTGCTGATGACTAGGTCCATTCTCATGTGTATTTTAGTGTGTAGGTTCAGGGACACATTGACATTATAATAAATATGGACAATTTTCAAAGTATTGTCATGTTTGTGTAAGTTTCTCTATTATATACAAATAAACCCCAAAATCAAGACACCAGAAGATTTCTCTCCTTCCCATGGAGTTGCTGTCTTAATTAGTATAGGTTTGGTCCTTCGTCTGTAGTGACTAGTAGAAAATACATTTGCTGGTTCTTTTTTCCTGTCATACATATCTGTAGCCCTTTTTGTTGGCAAATAATAGCAGAAAAACTTGAGACGTCCAGAAGAAAATAAAATGCTTGCTGCAAGAATTTATTAGATAATCATTGAAGCAACACTTCCCAGCACTTCTTGAACATAGCTGTTTTATCACTAAAACTTATACCCACCATGTTCGCTTTGTCATTGAAAATTTTCATCATATGACAGTTTTTCCCCTTAGATTAGCTGTGACATAACATGAAAAAAAGAAGAAAATTGGACCAAATGTGTATGTATTTCTAGACAGACTCTGAAATCTTAAGAAATAAGGTGGGTGACCTAGGGAGTTTGGTTTTTATGTGAGACTGTTGAACAGGGCTGTAAGAAAGTCAGTAGAAGGAAAACATCAGTTGGCACACCCTAGTACCAAGTTACAGGTTACATAAAATGACAGTCGTTCAGACCTGTGGGGGATTAGCGTGGTGTCTTAAAGCTAAATGTCAAATCAGGAAAGTAACTATTAATAACAGAATCCTTAAGATTAGAAATTCTCAGAACTTGTAGATAGGAAAGGTATAGAATAATACAGAGTAGTAGCTTTAAAGTAGGAAACATGGTGGGAGAAAACTGGCACCTCAGTCCTCTTGGGCATCATGAATGACATCTTTGGGAAACGTCTGGTCAGGGAATCCAGAGAGAGGAAGATACTTTTGACTTTCTCCTGGGAATTGTGCAGAACTTGGTACAAAATTTTACTGCCCGTGGCCTTCTGTCTGTAAGTGTGAACCCAAGTGTACTTACAGATCCTTGCAGAAGTAATCCAAGCCAAAAACTTCGGTGGAGTGATACTTGATTGCAAAAGGGAAGGTACATCAGAATGAGGAAGCTTCTTAAAAAGAAACTGAAAGGAGCAGTGAAAAGGGTGAAACATTTGTAGGTAGTGTGAAGATTATTTAAAGGCACTATACTGCTGAGCAAATGCCTCGGCCCTATCAAAAGCCGGTTGAGAGAGAGAACAGTTATGATGTGAAACAGCAGAGGAGATGGGCTGTAGAGTCAGAGGCATCCTTCCAAAGCTGAAGTCATGACCAAGTGAGGAAGACAGAAAAGAACAAACACTTTGAAATGCCAAAACCTTAGAGGAACAGCTTTCAGAAAGTATAAAAAGTAACAGTTCTTTTCCAAATACGTTGGGAATAAGAAGCTTGTCTAAAAGTTTGCAAAAACTCTTGAAGACCAGGGTGTGAAAGAACCACGAGCAGAAAGAAACAAATTAGTTTGAGACATCTATGCTCCTTATGGTTTCTTTACCAGAACCCATCTCAAACCCAGCTATTAACGGAAGAATTTAAGAACTCTGTGATCTGGCTGCAGGGACCAGAATGTCAGAGCCCAGGAGGGATTCAAGGGAGAGACTGTTGAATTATTAACACTTGTGTGCAACCTTTCAATTAAAACCTCCTCAGCCCTATTAGAGAATAGATAGGGCTCATATGATGCCAACTTGCAAAAGAGTTCCAGGGAGCTTAAGGAACAGCAGACAGAAATCTGGGTTTGTATTGTGCAGTGTCATCAAAAGAATAATATAGATTAGAATTATTTGGTGTATGATTTTACATGAATATGGAAGAGCCAACATGTCTTTTGTAAAAGGAAGTTGCGCTTGACGAATCTTCAAGGACTTGAAAGGCTCAGCAAACATCTGGAATGGGGTGTTCCAGCGTGTATAGTATCCTCAGATTTTTTCAAACAGATTCTGACGTGGTCCTTTGCTGCAGCTTCTTAAAGCAACTGATCTTCCTGGGCATAAGAGAGAATGGTCTTTAGTAAACCAGTAACTGGTTAAAAGGTGAGAAAATGTGTGGCAGTAATTGTTGTTATAGTGGAGGGTGGTTACCGTTAGAGTGGCACAGGAGTCATGTGAGACTTGTGCTGTTTAACACTATCACAGATGTGCTGAGGAAGGCAATGGATAGAGAAATAACAAAGTCTGAGTGATTTAGAAGTACTTTGGCATGGTCAACTCTAAAGCTACAGAAGTACCTACCTTATGGTACTGTGTGATTGGAAAATAAACTAGCAGGTTAAACTTGGCATCAGTAAATGTAGAGTAATATTTGAGAAAATTGAATTATCTCTGTTTACAGCTATGGCTAAACGAGGTACTGCCTTCCCCAATAACCGATTATTGAACAGCTTGTAAATGAAGAACATCTGAGCCTGAAGAAAAGATGTCCAAGTGGGACATAAGATAATCAATCATTCCGCATTTCTCTTTCATTCCCTAACAAAAAGTAGGTACATCAAATGGAAGTAGGAAGTTCAAAATAAACACAAAATAAATACTTCTTTGCATGGTGAATACAATGTGGCAGCTGTTGCAAACAAGACTCTGGTGATGAGAGTTTGCATGAAAGGAGTTGGATATATTCTTGGAAGAAAGATCTATAAAGTCTGTTTCATAGCAATACAGAAGACCTGGCACGTGGAAATCTTAAGCTACGAGTTGTTGCAGGCTTGGGGAGTGTGTTCGGGAGTGTAGCTGCCTAGTTCTTTTCCTTAGGCATTGGCCGTTGACCACTGTCCAAGACACGGTGCTGGCTACATGAAGACATGATCTTACTTGGTAAGGCTTGTCTTTGGTGCCTTATCCTCTTTAATTGTACTTTGCTATTTCTGTACTTGTCTGTTCCAGCTACTCCCGCTCCTCTCAGATGTTCCACCTACAAAAGATACGAAGTTTTTTTTTAATGAAAACTACACTTTTTTTGTTGCTTTTTTTTTGTGTGTGGTACACTGAGTTGTCATGTATGTAACAAGTTTATTGTGTTTGTCTACAGGCTTCTTGGACAGGGAGTGGAGCTGCTGCTTAAGCATTTCCATATGTGTTCAGCTATATTGTTCAACTGTATTCTTCACTTAATGTAACTTGTAAAACCAAACATCTTTAAAGTGTAATTTTTATGTGTTGATAAAGAGTTAATGGAACTAGAAAATGTTCCAGACCAGTGTTTGTCCCTGCTGTGGATCATAAGAAGGCTGTGTCATGTCCTACTAGTTTTTAAGCAACCTACAACTTCATCTTTGTGAATTTGATGGCCAATTAGTTGATCCCTCCAGGAGACTTAGTTGAATACAATCCTCCTGATGTTTGAACACAGCAGAATATTTGAACGTTAGCAAGTTTTCCATTTATAAGTGAGTTATTTGTTAAAAGTGGAGAGAACAATCCAAACTCTGCCAAGTACATGTTAGGCTTACGCAGCCCTGCTGGCCTCAGACATAATGTGTTATCAATTTTGTTTTTATTTAGGGCAGATTTGCAAAGCTGATGTGTTGATAGAGACATAAAGGAGTGTGTGATATGTCCCATCTGTGTAAACTCAATTTTCTATATGCTGTCTTGCACAGATGGTATGCTTTTGAATGTTTTTTTATTTCACACTTTAAGCTGAAGAAGCTGGGTTTAAGGAGGTGTGTTATATTAATTTAGTCACTTGTAAACTCAGGATAGCTTGTTGGTGAAGGGGTAGGTGGCAGGAAAGAGTAGTCACCTCTGCTCCTGAATCAGCCCATGTCTCCCCACCTTTTCCTTTTGAGCAGGTAAAACTGTCTCCCCTTTTGATTCCATCTGTGGAGTTGAACCATTTATCACTGTAGGAAGAAGTTAATGGGAGTCCTGATGTGGCGAATGTTACTTCCTTGTCTCCTATGTGAAAAGATGCTTATACAGGAGTGAAAATTGTGGCAGTTGCTCTGATTTTGTCTGCTTTCTAGTTCCCAGCTTTTCAGTCATCAGTAGAAGTGAATGAAATAGGAACAGTGGGGTGAGGTTTGAAGAGCCCAGTTTTGAGGCAAAGCCTGTAGCCTTTACATACATGACAGAATTATTTCTAGAATCCTGCATGTTGTGGGAAGAAGCTTGTGATGCTCTAGGAGCCTGTTGATTGTTCCTCATTAAAATTAACCAATATCTCCTTAATGTGGCTGTGAGAAGTACAGGAAGCAGGATGGAGGCAAAACTTTCTAATGTGTACAAAATATATACTGTTTTGTATAAAGTATATCCAAAATATATGATATACTTCTGCATACTCCAGGACTATATCATGTTTTTTTGGTGATGCATGTGACAGTGTGTCCAGAGCAAATGTGACTTTGTTTAGGTTTAATTCAAAGAGGTGAAACCAGAAGACAATCATCAAAATGAGAACTTCGATGAGAATTCAACTTGGCTTTGGAGCTTATTATGTTTGGCACTTCATTTGAGGAAAGTTGCAGAGAGTGCTCGATAGAAACAGATATGCTTAGGAGTAAGGGAATTTGGGTGACTTGGAAGAGTCTCCTCAAAGGAGATATTACTAAAAGCACAGTTTATTAGTAATGGGATGAGAACATTGGCTGAAGAGGCAACGCTGTTGTGCCAGGTTCTGCAGAAGATTTGCCGGTGCAGGTGCTGCTTTGTGCGACAGAGGGAGGCAGCTGGATGGTGTGATTTGCCATCCCTTGGCTGAGCTTGACTTTTAGCTGGAAACTGAGAACCTGTCAGTTGATAACCGAGGAGAGCAGCAGGGCAGAAGGAGAAAGGAATTAGATTCACTGCCCTGGCCTGTGTTCAGTCTTTATGAAAGTAGTAACAGTGCAGCTATGTTTTGTGATAGCTGCTGCGGACGGGAACGACCTTCAAACACCGTTCCATGGTCAGTATCTAACCATGCATTTAAGCATTTTGGCATGTGCTGCAGAACTTCGATGAAGGAAATCTCCTTTTCAGTAGTGTCTTGTGACAGCGATAGCTATGGTTGTAAGAAATTCCAGGGTTTTTCTTGTGTTTTTATGATCCCCCCTTCTTGTGTAACTTCTCATACTTCCCTTTGCTCAAAGGTATAAAACTTTTAGAAATACTATCACAGAAATCCTTCTATCTTGTCTACAGTGTTAAGTGTTTATTAATACATAACACACATCTCTTAGGTCTTCCAAGAAAACAGCAGAAATTGAAAACTACTCTTGGAAAGCACCTTGGAAGACATTATTGCTTCTGGTGAACTTAAAAAGTTTTGATCTTTACCAGATACAGGGATTTTAGGACTGGAAATTATGATTAGAGCAATAGTTTCCTCTCTTATGTAACATAGTCTATTGCTGTTGGTATTTTAGCTTCTTTTAAAATGTATCTAGTCTTTGTATACACTTTACTGCTTTAGGATTATTTTTGAAAGGCAGAATTCTTGCAGAATCATGGTACCCCTCTGAAAGTGTCTCCCGTGACCTCTTTGTCCATTGGTGTGCCTAATAGGGATTTCTCATACTAATTTAGAATCGTTGAACTACTTTTTTTTAGCTTTCCTCCAGACTACTTCGATTTGTCAAGAGCAGTTTGCTTTTTATTCCTGTCTTCCCATATGCTGACAACCCTTCCTAGTTTGGTGGATTTTGCAAATGTAATAATAATCTCTTGGTTTTCAGTTTTGGGCTTTTTGACTCAAGTAGTATCTGTGAGTGAGAAGCAATTTCAGCAATCCCTAACTCAGTTTCCTTGCCAGCTTGTGGCATTGTTGTACCACCTGCCTCTTTTTCTTCCCTGTTCCAGTGCTTGTTCATACCCTTATTTGCAGCTTTCCAGAAGTGTCATTGGAAGGGAAGCTCTGGAGGCTTGCAGCATGCTACGTTTAGGTGTCTTAAAGAAATTTAAGTTTGACCTTCTAGTCATTCTTTACTGAGCGTTTGCAAGTGAAGGTTTTTCTGTGGCTCTCAACTTGGCCTGATTTGCAGAGATTTTAATGAGAATGGCAAAACCATATCCGGGTATGGAAAACATACGTGTTTCAGAAATGAGGAAATGCTTATGAAGGAATTTTCTCAAGTAATTTGGTCTGCAATTTCCATCAAGGAAATATGTGCCTAGATAAAGTTCTGTAAAATTACAAGCAATTTCAAATTGCAAGTATGTTACGGTCCTATTGTTGGGGTTCTGTAAGTCGCATTTATAATGATTTATGACTTTTCTAGAATTGAAAATAGCTTGAAATCAACGAGTTGTGTGCCTAGACTACATTCACATTTTTCATTATTAGCCTTCTGCTGTTTGTTTTGTGTGTGTGGTGTTGGTTCTGATTTTTTTTTGTTGTTTGTGTTTGTTTTGTTTTGTTTTGTTTTTTAAGTCTCCTTTGGGTCCTATTTTAAATGGCAGCCCTCTCCTGGGTGTTCCAGTCCAGGAGAACCACAGTGCTTACAGGTCGCTCTGGTGGGTTCAACACTGCTCTGAAACCTGCTTCTTTTTCCATTGTCAGGAGTGAGACCAGACACTATTTTTGGCTGAAGTGAGATGAGAAGACTCCCAACCTCTGTGTCTCTAAGAGGGACTGAATGCTGTAGCTCTGTACCCTGCAGAGCTAGTAACCCCAGGATTTGTATAGTCCGTGGAGAGGTTTCTAGGGCATGAGTCAGACTATCCTAAAATGTATAATCTGGAAGTGTGTGTCTCTTGACAACGGGGCTAGCCATAGGAGAGACAGATGTCTTAAGGTGACACAGAACCTGCAGCTAGCATCTCACAGAAATACGAGAGGTAACATACTCTGCCAAAATAGGAGCCTGGCTAAAACCAAATAAATCTATTCAAATGTTGCTATTAAATCATCAATGTGAAGTTGCTTTCAGGAGCAAAATTCTTGAGTGTTTTACCCTTTTCTTGTTTGCTTTTGTATTGGCTTCTATTTCCTATATCGTTGTTACAGTGCTTGTCAGTGAGGTGTTGAGGTTTAACTATGGACAAGCCAAAGTCTGTCTGCCGTACCTACAAAGGTATTTGCCAGAAACTCCCCAGGCAGAACGGTGTGCAAAGCAAAATATTCTCATTTTTCTTCTGCCGTCTCCCATCTGTGCTCACAGCAAAACCCCCAGGGATAGAGTTGTATAATCCTGTACAGCAAGAGCTAGACAGGATCCCTAGTGACTTTGCTGCCCTGAGGAAGGGGTGGAAGACTCTGGAGCACAACAGGAAGCTGAAAATGTGGTGACTACAATCTGTTTCAGCTGACAAAGCATGCATTATCTTTTAGCCAAAATTTTCCTGAAACTGTGCAGTAAATACATATACTGGATCTGCTTATATGAGCCCAGTGTGTTTTCTGAGCTGAAGGAGGCATCCTTCCCTGGTCACCACGTGTCCGTGGCACTTCCAAGAACCGAACTACCTGTCTTGTGAAAATGATGGCTGAAATTCTCTGTTAGTTAGAAATTCTGTATTAGTGAAGCTGAGGTCTGAAAAGTGTTTTCTTGTGGGTTTTGGACCCATCCTTGCGAAAGGTAACAGAATAAGGATGTGTACACTGGTGCTTATAAAGCTTAATTTAAACTTACTGATCCTCTTATTGACAAAAAGCAGCTGGCAGGTATCCAAGTGCCACTGAACCACATTTCGTTCTTGTGGAAGATGCATGTCTTCTATTTTCTATTGGCCCATCCTGACTCTTCATGTTACCAGGAAGCGTTTGTGTTGCTTGTCAGCATTCATAAAAGACAGTTGTAGATTATGGAGCATTCAGAAATATTTAAATATTTAAAGGAATTTGAAGAATAAAAAAATGGGAGTAGTATAGAGTTCCTCTTTCCTTGGTCTCTGAATAAGAAAATTGCTGCATGTTTTCCTAAGTCTTCCCCACACCATTCTGCCTTCTGAAGGTGCATCTGGCTTTACCAGTGCAACAGCACTAAATCTCCTAAATCATTCTATTACTTAATTTAATGATTATGTTATGGAGTAGGCTAGAAATAGGGTGCCTTTTTCAAATATCCACTTCGCTTGAACAGAGAGAAAGGAAAACCTGATGCTTTAGTGAACGTTTACTTTTTAATGCAGAATACGATCTAGATTGGAGCCTGACCTAATAGTGCCCCTAAGCTTGTGCTTAGTTTCAAGTATTTCTTAACTTCAAACTTCAAAAGTAAATTTTACAGATAGATACGATGTGCTTTGCTGGGAGTTTAATGAGGATGTTAGGAACAACGGGATATACCGATTGTTTAAAGTGTTTGTTTGACTTTCCTTTTTCACCCAGTGACAGTTGCACAGGTGATACTTGAAAGCTACTGTGTCTGTCTAATACAGTCCAGTTTTCCCAGTCTGCTAAAACGGAGACCAGAATCCTCCTTTCTTAACTCCGTGTCGCTAAAGTTTAAATACATTCTTGGAATAAGGGCTGTCTGTAGTTTCATATTCACACAGGTTTGGAAATATTTGTGCCTTGCCACTCAGTATTGCTGGGTGCAGCACGCGGATGTTAACACAGCTTTGCCACTGTCAACTGCGGGGTGCGTCGGAAGCTAACCTGCTTATCGCATGGTCCACCCCGCTGCCGAATTCCCTGGAGAGCCCTTGACCAAATAGCTGTGGGAAGTTAAAAGGATATCGGTCCCCGAAGTCCTTTCCAGGCACATGTTCTCATTGTTCTTATAATTGGAAAGGATTTAAATGACAATTCATGCTGGTGGCATACTCACAGCTCTCCTATTCATTTGATATTTATTACCTCCTTTAGAAACAGCAGCATTAAATTTAGAGGAGTGTACACTATTATGTTTCTCCATACTTGAGGCTCTGTGGAATCCTTTTCCATAATTTTGGGCAATAGGTTAAAAATAATGATAAAAAGGTATACAAGGGCTCAGCAGGTTTATTTAACTGAAGCCTTAGTCTCTTTCCTGCCTTTGAGCAGATGACCTAGAGAAGTTTATTGGTAGATACTACAATAAATGCTTGATGATTCTACTATCTTACTGATAATGGATTTATCCCATTGTCTCACTAACTACTGCTGAAATTAATGTAAAGGAGAGTGAAGCCTAAAACCTCTTACAGCCTCCTCCAGAACTCAGCATTCATCTCTCCGAGTTCTTTGGAGGTACCGATAAATGTAGTGAACCACATGCCTGGGATACTGGAAATGCATGTGCTTACCAGTGCTTTTGAGAATGATCCATGTTCAAATTCTGCTTAATCACAGAAGTGGATTAATTTGGAATGTTTATGTCCAGTTATACTTCTGGAATCGTAAGAACAAAATAAATTGCTATAGTTTTTCATCCAATGTAATGGCCAAAGGAAAATACAGGAAACTTCCCCAAAGTCTTATATTCATGAAATCTAACTTTGAGCATTCCTGAAAGATCTGTTGATAAAAACTTTGTTCCTCTGAAAAATGGATCAAGTTTAGAAGTCTTTGCAATGTTTTCAACGTTTAGCTCTGTATTTTTTTTTCTCTTTATTCTCAGATGCTTTTCAGCTATTGTGACAAATCAGTGGGATAGTGTTGCATTTTGATACTGAGGATCCCATCTGCTGCACACTTTATATAGTTGATTATTAGTGAAATAAAGAACACAGACTGTGAACAATCTCTTCTAGTACCAGAGTTGTGGAGCGTCAAAATAACAGTGGGAATGTTTAGATCAAACATAAGGAGATACTTTTTAGCACAACATAGAAGAGTTATGGAAAGCTTTGAAGCAGGGTGGTACGAGTGCTAAAGCTCTTGTTAATTCAAGAAGCAACTGAACAAATTAGTGGAAAAAAAAAAATCCATCAAAGACTTTTACAAGTGCAACCACCTCTGCTTCATATCCCCTGTGCAGCAGTTTTCTAGAAGCTGGAAGAGTGTCAGGGAAGTATCACATCACACCTGCTCCATTTTAATAATGTTCCTTCAGCATCTGCTGTTGTCCACCTTTGGAGACAGGACATTGGCTAGATGATCATTTGGTCCGATTGTGCTCCAGTGTTTGGAAGGCAGCAAATGCACTTCTGACCCATGAAGTGACTTCAGAGTCCATCTATGTAGTAACCCAGCTGGGAGCTAGCAGAAAGGAGAGGTAACTTCTGGGAGCATAAAAAAAAAATAATGCGGTGACAAAAAAATAAAGACTTGACAAAACACAGATCGAAGAGAGCCCTAAGCACTATCTACAGGCAAGAAGATGATCCTACTAACCGAAGTGTTAAATATTCAGTAAAATATCGTTGCAGGCTTATGTGAACCATTGATCTAAAGAAGAGGGCCTCGTTATATACAGTACTCAGTGTAAAGGTATCCTAGAATCCTTACAGCAACTTGGAGTAACAAGATGAGCTTTGTATCTCTGAGTCCTGTTTTAACACGATAGCTATGCATCAGTCCTCTGGCCTGATGGCCATTTTAATTGGTGCTGTCATTTTCTGTGGTGCTTCACTGAAGTGCCAATAAATTCAACATATAAAGGTGCCCCGTGGCGGGGACAACTCATTCTCACAAGAGGGGAAAAGATATTTTAATTGGATGAGTTTACCATGGGCTAGTCCCTCGATTAAACAGTTTATCTGTTTGCTAAGCTTCTGTTTATTTGGATGTTGTGGCCAGCCCCTCCAAGTCAACCGGTGAAAGGGAAGCTCTGGCTTTTGGTTTTTCCCACAGCTGCTCTGATTTGGAAGTGCAAATGGTAGGTACACAGAGTAGGTACACAGAGATCTGATCAGATGCTGATAAGTGCTGAAATCGTTTCTGTGCTTGTTACGGTTGTGGGAACCCTCCACATGGAAGAGCTGCTGGCACTTCTGCTGCGCTTCAGTGAACTGGAGTGAACTGGAAAGGACAAGGCAAATACAGAAAAGCAGTTTGTCCAACCAGCCATTTTCAGTGTTTCCATTTCTGCCATCTGTCCTTGGAAAAGAGTTGCTTCTCCCCCATATGTGTCTTCAAATGTTCTGTTCCTCTGTTTTTTTTTTTTTCTTTTAATCAAGTTCAGACCTCTTGTTTTCCCAAAAAGCTTTATTCTGTGTCTCAGTTTTCTGTTCTTCAGTATCCCTGGTGAATTCTGCCTTACAAAATCTGTGGACATAAATTGACCCATCGTTAATACAAAAATAAAATAACAATGAAGAGACACTCCCAGATCCCTTTCAGTCTTTGGTGTGGTCTGTCTTAATACCATACTCATGCTAGTGAGGGACTTGGGGCTTGTATGGGGCAGTACTTAATGGTAACACCACAGATCCAGTGGTGAGGTCATGGTCTCCTCTTCACAGAAATCGGATCTGGAAATTGTCTTGCTAACACGTTTAATCCATTTCCTTGCCATTGTCTGATTCTTTCCTGCAGTACATTTGTTGGTGGTATGCCCAGTCTCTCATAAAATACCCACGCAAAAGCGCTTCCACTATTTCCCTGAGGAATAATTCCTTATATTGATTCTCACTCTTCAAGATTTTTTTTCCCAGATACTCAGCCTACCTTTTGCTCTTGCTTAATTTCATTGCTGCCGTGCCTGCCTGTTGCTGTAGTCCTTGGTATTGCGTGTAAATTATTTTACTCTTGAGGCTTGCAGCTTTCAGACTGGCTCTCCCACTGCCTTGACTGTGCTCGAATACTCCCTCCACCTTGTCCCCCAATCCTGTGTTCAAGGGATCCCCTATCCTGAGAGTGGTTGTTCAAGCAGCGACCAGTATTTTCTTGGTAAAATGCCACGATTTCAGGAGACGCATTATCACATAGGACAGTTAACTCCAACGGATGGTTGAGATCTGCTTTTTGAACGCTTGTGCATGTGCAGACCAGAGCACATACTTCCATGAAGCCTGTGTCTGTGTCGTCATCCCGTGTTCTGTGAAAACCCCTGGATGCCTTCACACGCTGGGGTGTTCTTGGTTATCCATTTATTTAGGACTATTTTTCTGCAGTACATTTAGTTTACTTTTTTCTCAGACTTCCTTTATTTTTCATTCATAAGCTTGAGGTTACACAGGGTTTTCTCTGTTTCTGTGGACTTCTGCCAAAACATTTGAATAAGGATAATCTGCACAATTTTTTAACATACTTACCAGTTGTTCAGAGTTGTGCAAGAAAGATGGAGCTAAACAGCAGCATCTTTCCAAAGGAATCTAAATAAATGTTAACTGCAAGATTTTGTATGATGTTGTTGTATGTTTTATCTCAATTTTGCGGTTCTGTGAAAAATCTAAGCTAGTCCTTTCCGTTAGTCTGGCAAGCTTTATTTTTCATGAACCTGTCAGTGGTTCACTTATCACTTAAAAAAAAAATCCTAAATTTATTGGAGCCAATTGCAAACCATAAAGAATTAAGCTGTTGATATTCTTTCTGTTTCCCTCAGCATCCAGTTTCTGATGTAAATCTCTTGTTAATACCAGGAATATTTTCCTTTGTGAAAATAACCATCATGTCACAAATTCGGTATTAAAGTGCTTCAGGATTAAAAACCAGTATTAACATTGAAACTCACCTCTGTGTTGCTCTGATATCTAAAAGTAGATTACTGGGGAAAAATGGAGGGGGTGAATGTGTAACTCATTCATATGTCTTCATTAGAATGTTTTCTGTCCACAGGTGTGGACATACTAATACAAAATACCCTGCCTTTGTTTTTAGCATATGTGTTAAATAATACTGCTTTCAGCAAGAGGAATGGTGGTGTCTGAGCCTTTAGACATGGTGCCATATTTAGCTACCTACATAATATTTCTTCCACTTTTGCAGACAAGGTTAAATAGTGAAATAATTTTTCCCTTTAAGCTTATTTTATTTTTACTGACATCTTTTATTTCTGCTTTAGAAGATAACCTTTCTCAATAAGTGGTAATGGTTGGCTGAGATTATCTGCATAAGCTCTGTGGGAGATAGGAACTGAAATTAAATTTGCAACTCCAGGGAGCTAAAATTTTGCTCCTGTAAAAGGTCTTGAAAGAACCATGGGGAAGCAAGATGATTCAGTCCATGTCTTCACTGGAAAAGTATGTGTGGCGGGGGATGCTCATCACCTGAGAACTCATTCCGCAGTTGCTGGCTGCAAGGAGGGAAGGCACAGGCACAGATACGATTGCAAGCGAGCGGGGTTAACCCCCTTCTCCTGGGAAATGCCTTGCCTGGGTTGGTGTACCGGAAAGGTGCCTACGGCTTGTCCTCACTAGGTTTGTAGTCATACGAGAGCTAACGTGTGCTCGCTCAGTGAAAATACATATTTTTTGGAAAGAAATACAAAGCCTGTGTCATGTAAGGGGCTTTGAAGTTCTCAATTTGAAAAGAGTGATGCAACAATCCCTAATGTGTCTGTGCCAGACTTCCACAAGCTCCCAGCAGCCAGCAAGTGCCATTGTTCTCAACGGGAGGTGCTGGCACCGAACGCTTCGGAAGATCTGGCTCTGGCAGTGTCCCTCGGTACCCCGCGCCCTCAACACACCAGGCGAAGGAAGGTGAATGGCAGTGTTCCCGTTCTGCGGGTGGAAAACAGGACTTGAGGTTCTTTCCCCAAGTTAATGAACTGAGCCAACTACAGGTTTCAATGGCACAATCGTTAAAATACTACTTAAAAACAATGGATTAATGATCCATGGTGACTGTGATTCTGATTAGTCAGATTAATTATGCTACTGATTACCATAAGAATTTAACCTGCATCGTTTGCCTTGAGTGGTAGCTGAGTCTGTAAATACAGCAGTTTTAAGTAAACTAAACTATTACTTTTCTTCAGTGATACCTTGTTTGCAGGAGGTGTAGCTGTACAAGGACAGCATTACCTGTCCCTTGCTTGCAAGCACTGTTATCGTCTGTGGGAGTCTCAAATACTGATGGCATGCAGCCTTCAGGAGAAGGGAACTTTGCTCTCGTTCAAGGCCACATGAGACTCCCACTAGTCTACACACGGTAGGAATTAAATTTTGAGTTGTAAAGGGGAAGTCAGCAGGGTTCCGACAGTGATTTGGCTCAAGTAGCTGTCACATCACCACCACTACGGGTGGCATGCAAAACGAAAAGGAAACCTTTCACAAACCCTCCCTTTCTTAAAACAGTCAT
>NW_010531941.1:13924-17965 GCF_000687285.1 Phaethon lepturus | reverse complement strand
TGCTGGAAGAAGTTGTGTTGAAACTTCATAAATACAATCAATACATTTTTAAAACACTTTACTTGATTACAAGATAATGCTATTTACTGCACAACTAGGACAATTTCCAGTCCTACGTATGTAGGATGCATTTAATTTGTTATATGCTTGTTCTGTTCAACAAGTGAAAGTTGAGATGTGTACAGCAGTACGATTCTGAACTGGAGCTTGAGTAAATATTCCAACATTCACATGAAAATTGTGAGAGTTGGTAAGATAAAAAGTATGATTTGGAGTCAACATTAGATGAAACTGTGTTGGTCAGATTTCAATAACGTCTTAAAGTTTCTGTAATACTCCTATGCACAGTTTTGTAAATATTTTTATAGGGGTATCAGTTTTTGCTCACTGGGCACAGTGATAATCTAATATTGGTATTTTTGGAAAGGCATTATATGTGAGATTCTTCCCAAGTCTGGAAGTAGTTTTAATAATGATCCTGGGGCAAAGTCCTTAAAGAAAAAAAAAAAAAAGTCAGTCGTGCAGAATTCCTAGAGGCTGGAAAAATGAGCTGGTACAGTTTTTAGTAAGAGTCTATGAGCGAGATCCAGAAAAGTCCATTCTTGGCTGAGACATTAATGTTAACCAAAGGGCTTTCAAAGAACGCTCTGGGAAGTCATTTCAGGATACATAAAAGTTGTAGCCTGGAAGGGGTCTACATGCATGTGGTTTTAGCAGGGGCAAAAATCCTGGTTTCTGTGAGCTCATGCGGAAGAGAACATCATGTTCTCTTCAGAAGGCGGCCACTTAAAGAACAGCTGCTCTGCAGCACTACAGTGTTCGGTGAGCATGCTGTGCATCTGGAAATCAATTTTTAATTTTTTTTTTTTAAGTTAAGCTGTGATCTAAACTTATTCACATCAGTATTTTTACAGTCAGTGTACATAGGCAGCACAAAAACTCCACTGTACCTTAAGACCAGCTTAACACCTCTTCTTTTTGCAGCCTCCTTTCCTTTGAAATGAGTATGTTTGGGCTAAAAATTCCTCCTCCTCTTGAACAGGGTATGGCTTACTGACGAGTGGGCACCCTCACTTGTCAGCCCTGGTATGAGGGACGTGCCAGGGATGAGATCTTGTCCTGGCAGAAGGCGGGTGACAAACTCCTCCTGCCCTTTTCCATGTGTGTGGCAATAGCTGCTGTTACTAACACGCATTCTGCTCCCTTGAAATTTTTCTTCCTCCATTCAGATAAAGTTGAATGTAAACTTGGGAAGAAAATGTGGGAGCATGTGCACATCCATGTTACGTTCTTGAGGAGGAGGGAGGCAATCTGGAAGCTCAAACTGTATCGAGATGATTCCTTGGAAATTCTTCTGTAAGACACTTTTTAAAAAATGTTTTAAGCTTTCAAATACAGAATCTGTCTTTAATTTATGAAAACAAGGCTGTCTGTCTAATTTAATTCAGAGGTTTTTTTAGTTTGGCACTATAACATTTCAGTTGATAATTGACTATTTCCTCCTCTTAATTACCATAACAATCCTTTCTATGTTTGGATTACCTTAACGCCTTCACTTAATGCTTTAATTTCTTCCCTTAGCCTGAGCATCTCGTAATGCTAAGGTCCCTGTGTGATTTGCTGAGGAGGAGGAGTGCACTATTGACCAGTGGTTTGGTAACCTTCCTTTTTCTAGAAATGGAGATCTAACGCTGTACAAAGATGCATTTATTTACCTTTGGGTGTTTGTATAAGCATGAGTGGGATTGAATTATCATTTATAAACAAACAGGTCTGTAACAACCCAAGTGAATGAAAGATGCATGAACATTTTGCTGGTATGACATGCCTATTTTCCAAGGGTTGTTTCTCCCGTCAATTATTGTTATAAACACACTAGTAATCTGTTATTCTTGGCCAAAAGAACAACTGTTGTACTACTGTGATTTTCTAGTCATTTAGGAAGATGAAAAATATAGCTGATTTTGTGTTTGTTTCCAGACTGATCGAGGCAATAATGTAACACCATCTCGTTGCTGCAGAAACATTTGAATTTGGAATTGTAATTATATCTACTAAATATTTCTTTAAGCTTTTAGGATTTTTTTAATTTGAAATTATATAGGAGTAGGTATAATGCTGGTCTGGTGTAACAGAGAACTGTGACAATTCATGCTGTCTTCCTAAGTAGTTGTCAAAAGCAGCCTCCTAAGATGGCTCAAACATTTTGTCAGAGAACCACCAATTTTGTAATATATGCAAGAAAAAAGTGAATAAACGCATACTACTTTCATGTTTTACATTTGTTGTATATGGTCATTCGTACCAAAAGATTAATACAAGGATCAATCATCACATAATTCCATTCTTTACCTGTTGCTAAAGCTTTTATCCTTGTTTTTCAAGAACTTGGCTGGTTTTATTTCCCCATTATTATCACAGGGTTAGACACCAGCAGAAGCCTCTTCTTCTGACTGACACCATTGATTTGGAAGGAGAGTAACTGTGTGCCTGCTTATCCACAGCCGGGCTTCTTGAGGCGTGATCTCATGGTTTATTGGGCACAGCTTCCCAAAACTTTACTTACAACCTCATTGCATTAAATGAAATCCGGTTGGATGCTTTGTGCTTCTTTACAATGTCCCCGCGGGCTAAGCTTTTTCTTTTGGTCTGGAGATTGCGGATACACCATCCATCCTTACAGGGCAAGTGCATTTTTACCTTAATTAATGATTATTTGTATTGTTAATTCCAGTTGGCAAGAAACAAGGGAGAACTAATGTAAGAGTGATTCTTTACTTATGGTGTTCTCTTGGAAGCAGGTTTGCTGCTGGCTTGCAGTTTCTTTTCTTTCTGATTTTTTTTTTCTTTAATTCTAATTACTTTCCATTCCTATCCATTTGCTAACATTTCCTGGAGTAGGTTCTTAGTCATGCTTTATTTAGCAAAGTACTCTGCCTCTATGTTGTTGTAGAAGATTAGATAGGAATTACACAGAAAGGCTCTTCAACGCAAAGTGGATCTTGAAAAATCTTGTAATCATTTTACATACTGACTTTTTTTGCTGAATTTTGCCCATATACCTCTGTGATCCCAGCCGTGTGGTACTGTTTTGCACCTTCACTCGCATAACTGAATTTAATCATGTGCAGTTTGCTAAACGCTATCATATGATAAAATGCCATGGTAAAATTTGTCATGAACCATGAGAAGCTTCTAGCAGGCAAGATAATGGCACTAACATTTGCTCTGAAGTACACTAGAAATTAATTTAACACACCATGGCTAGTGAAGCACACAGGATGATAAAAATACTCCAAACTGCCAACTAGGTCTTCTGAATTGCCTTTGAAAACTGTCTTAACTCTTGTACTTTCTTCCCTAGCACTCTAAAAATATATCTGTGCTAAAAAAAATAATGTAACACCACAGATAATCAAAATAAAGATAAACTCCTAGAAAGTGTATGTCTCTTCATGTAGAACATATTAATTGACCATGTACTTCACTGTTGTTATAGTACATAGAATTACTATATTTTGTGTGTCACCTCATTTATTAAATGCAGTCATAATTGTTTCTGGGTTAGAAAATAAAAGTGGTCATGTGAAATTTCAGTGGTGTACAAGTATGCTAGAACTAGAAATCAGTTGTAGGGAGGAAGGTGATAAACTAAGTTTGGGAGGAATTATTATGAGTGTGCCAGAATGCTAAGTATAGAATTTAAATAATCTTTTAAGAGACTGGAGAAGTGGCCTATAAAGAGGAGTAGTTCAGTTATGGTAAGAAAAAGGCTCTGCATTTAAGCAAGAATTACCATGTTTTCAGGCTGGGATACAAGTGACAAGCCAGCAGTTGTATAGACTACATCAGACCAAGCGCTGGGTCCTGCACTTGAGTCACAACAACCCCAGGCAACGCTCCAGGCTTGGGGAGGAGCTTGGAGAGCTGCCCAGTGGAAAAGGACCTGGGGGTGCTGGTTGACAGCCGGCTGAACATGAGCCGGCAGTGTGCCCAGGTGGCCAAGGTGGCCAACAGCGTCCTGGCCTGTATCAGCACTAG
>NW_010531941.1:6413-13639 GCF_000687285.1 Phaethon lepturus | reverse complement strand
GTGGTGGTCGCTTCTCCCCAGTAACTAGCAAGAGGATGAGAGGAAATGGCCTCAAGTTGTGCCGGGGAGATTTAGACTGGATATCAGGAAAATTTTCTTGGCTGAGAGAGTGGTCAGGCATTGGCACAGGCTGCCCAGGGAGGTGGTGGAGTCACCATCTCTGGAAGTGTTCAAAAAAAAGTGTAGACGTGTCACTTGGGGACATGGCTTAGTGGGCATGGTGGTGTTGGGTTGATGATTGGACTTGATGATCTGAAAGGTCTTTTCCAACCTTAATGATTCTGTGATTCTGTGACTTTCATCTACTTAGTGATCTACTATAGCCCTCAATGTCCTAAGGGAGGGGACAACTGTGTGCAGATGTCTTTAAAACACATGCAATAAGCCTGCTCTGCCAACGAGTCATGGTTAATACCTCTGCATGGAGTACTGTGCCCAGGTGGGCGTGTTGCATTTCAGGAAAACTGTGGGCTGCTAATTAGAGAGCGAGAGTTGGTCCAGAAAACTAAATTTGAGACAAGAGGGGGAAGAGGAATGATTCAGTCTGGACAAGGGAGGGTGTAATAACACTTCTTAGCTATGCAAAAGCTAAAAGAAAAGTAAGCTGTTGTTCCTGTACACTTTGAACAGCAATTATAAAAGACTGGAATTGAGTCCCTTGGTGAATTGTCAAGTATCCGTGTTGGAAAGGTTTTAAGACTGGATTTAGATAAGTATCTGTTGAAAACGGAGGAGCTACAGTTGATTCTGCCTTAAGGCACAAGAAAAAGACTAGACGAGACTTTTAAGGACCCTTCCAGCTCTGTTCTTCTCTGATTCCCTAACATAACTAAACATTTTCATACCATTCATTAATGTCATCGCAAGTGCAACTGACTGAGAACGTACCACCATAGCAGTGTTGCCAGGCAAGTTAAGTGACATTTTGTATACTCAGTATAAGCTTATTGCCAACAATTTTCCAACCTTTTCCAGCATGAAAAAAAATAAAGAAGCTAGATCAAACAGTTATATCTGTATTCCATTTTAAATTTTGTCAAACTTGAATTCATCAGAATTTGAGAGTGTAAAGGATGTGGAAAGAAGGGTATTGTCCACCCAACCATCTGGAGGAGAATATAAAAGGTCTCTAGAGATGTTGCATTGTGCAATAGCTAAAGCTCATGCCTTACCTTCAAGAGCTCTAGATAGAAAACATGTGCAGGGTGAAAGCCAAAATGTAAACAGTGAGCATGAAAGAAATAATAAAGCTGGCCTGGGTGCAGCATCATGTTCTGACTGTGAGATCCAGACAGTGAGGATTGTGTTATTCAAACAGGAAACTGGAGGAATGTTTCTCCAGTGTCTATCTTTCCAAGTCCTGGAAGCTGAGCATTATCAGCTAATTCTTGGGCTGGGATGATAATGAGGAGACATTTGTCCTCTAGCTGCAGTATTGCCATTCCTAGGACAGTCAGAACACAAATGATGAGCAGTTTGTGCTCCCTCAACAGTCCTACTTCATGAGCGACCAGAGTGAGCTCCTGCCCACTCTCCTGTTTGGAGAATGGTCAGGATTCTGACCTGAAGGGTCTCTTGAAACCTGAAAGAAGAAACCAGTAGTTCAGCCTCAAGAAGGGGAATCTTTTGATCACCATTTGAGGTGATGGATCTCCTCATCAAAGCCAGATTTGTCATTAGGAAGTCAATGAAGACAGCGGTAACAGATACCTAAATGATGAGGTTGTACCTGTTGTGTGAGCTATGCAGAGAAATAGGAGCTTCTGACTGACTTTTTCAAAGGTCTCTAATTATAATAGCTTTCTGTTGAGTAGAAACTCAGAAGGGTGAAAACAGAATTGTTAGTCTTTGGCTGCTTTGCCAAAGCAGCTTTTGACAGCAGCATTCTTCATCCGGTAAGAACTCTATTGATTGTAGCTCTGAGTTTTGTGGGTTTCTGTGCAATGGTGATGAGTGATGCACGAACAGCTCTACTGCGGTGGTTCTAAAATATATATTGTATCAACATTGATACGATATATACAACATCGATGCCTTTGTGGTGTATTCAGCATGAATTTTGTGTTTGTACTGCCACTCTGTCAGTCTTTCCCCTCTTCTGTCCCCTTTCTTGAATTGGGGTGATGCTGCAGTAGGAGTATTCGAACAGAGGGTTGAAGGCCCATTGCTTCCTCTTGCAGACAGAGTTGGATGAGAGCTGGTGTGTGGCAGATGTCTGATATCCACCAGCCCTTCCTGAAGACAGTAGTAAGTGAAAGAGGGGTCTGCACTGAGATGCAGGATCCTCCGTCCGTAGCTTGTAGCACTACCCTGCAGTGTACCCTCTGCTAAGGGATGGAGTACCCGGAGAGGGACCTGCTTCTCCTACTGGATGAGATTTGCTGTGGAGTCATGTGTTAATGGTTAATGTTTGTTTCCATCTTCTAAAACTTAATGCCCTGCCCAGCAGGGTTTCGTGGTATCATAACAGGACGTGGTGTTTTAAATGGAGTTGCCCATCACTGCTGTGTTCCTGGGAGGGAGCTGAGGGCTCTGGGCCCTGGATCCTCACCTGGATTAGCAAGTGATGGTCCAGGTGAGTTGAACACCTCCTCACCCACAGAGCCAGCCAGTCAAGCTGTGACCATACTGATCCTTCCCGGTTCGAGGCTGGGGGCTCTCCCTCTTGGAAGTGTGTTCTGTCGCCAGTGCTCTGGCTACCTCCCATCAGACTGGATCCAGTGCGGCTGTTGTGCTTTCTTTATTGAAAGATGTAAAGAATTGTGGCTAATTTGAAGATCTAAAGTTTCTGACGTGATGGAAAGTGTGGATATTTAACTCTGATTAAAACTGCTTCTGTCCTGAAAAATTGAGCCATTTATGTAAAAAACTTTGAAGGAGACTGCTTGCTTTTGAAGACAGTAAAGTCAATGGTAATTCCTAGCAGTGGTTGCATCTTTCTCATGGTCTCGGCATGATTGCACTGGCTCTTCAAGGGGACTGTAACCCTTTTGTCTATCAGAGTAATGCAGTACCTGTACTCCCACTCATGTGTCAGGACCACGCAGCTGTAGGTCTCCCCAATTCAGCTCATACTTTTCTTTATAGTGGGCAGTGGGTCATTTAACTGTTATTAATGCATTTGATGAGGGGGATGTTCTTGTATGCAGAGATGTCACTTTAGGATGGTGACTTTAGAGTATCTGTATGAAAAGCCATTAGAAAAGTTATTATAAATATTTTTTAAAAATCAAAATCAGTTTAGAAGACTCAGAAAAATTTGTTCAAACCCACTTACAGCAGATTACAATCTACTAATAACTTTAAAGACATGATAAAAAACGCAGTGCATAGATGGCAAACACTGTCCTTTTCTGTCTGTCTGCTTATAATTTGACACTGGAAAATGTCTATTTGCAACAAGGTTAAATAAGTTGTAACCCATTTTGCTTTTGAAGTTGATGTGAATATAAAAGAATATTTACTTGTTTTATTAACATATATCCTGTCTTAGAAGTGATTTCTCCTTTCTTCTTTTTGGGAAAAATTCCATCACTGAAGTATTTAAATTCAGTGCTGCAGTGATTGCTGTTGTCATTATTTTATACCCTGGGGTTTTTACAGAGTCCTTTAATGCCACGCTGGTGATGGCTTTGTTTACCCTTTTGTCTGAGCCTTCGGAATGACGACAATGAACTCTCAGTGCCTTCAGGTCTCAGTGGGACCTGACATTTGGATAATTGGGGGAAAACGTAGTAGAGATCTCAAAGTGGACCATTTGACTTGGATGCAGGAATGAGCATCTGGAGACACAGGGAGATGATTTCCTGGAGGAGGCTTCCTCGTGAAGAATACAGCTCCTGGTGCTTCACCTGTGAGGAACATTTAAAACACCCTGGGTGAGCCTAAAACCTTACAGGGCTTACAAACAGTAATGTTTAATGGGTAACTAAAGTCATAATTGCAAAATAAGCTTATAATACTAAATAATAATAATGTGTAATACCTGAGGCTCAGCAAGCAAATAAATCAAAGTTGCAAATGACCTTTATAGCCCCCCTCTTGCCAAAATTAATTTTTGTTGCCCACTTTCCAGTCCTGTCAAATGTACCTGTGACACGCCAGAGAAGTCTGAGGCTTTGGGGTTATTTCAGGCAAAGGCTGTGTGCGTCTGCGGGCATGTGCAGGCATGTGCAGGCATGCACAATGTTAATGGCCTTTGTGAATGTCCTGCCAGAACGCGTTAGAATGAGGGTCCAGTTGTGTTAGCTGTCGCAGTGCACTGAGGGGGAGCGGGGCGGGCAGTCCATCAGGAAGGCGGCTCTAAGGGAAAGCTGAACTTCATTTTTGGAGTTCAGTCTGCTGCCGCTGAAAGTCTCCAAGTGCTTGTTGCGAATGTGTTGCAGCGATGTGTTGCACTGAATACGTGAGATCGTGCAGTATGCGTTGTCTTTGACATCCTGTATCTATCATCTGTATTTTATGAGAAGCAAGGGAGTTCTGTAAAAGAAGAAATCGCATCTTTTGAACCCAGATACAGATAGCAGTGTGCTGGTATCACAGCGAGAGGCGTATTTTTGTAATGTACTGAATGTTTATTTTCTGCCAGTCAAAAGATTGAGTTGCATTGTAGGTAGCCGGTGTACCCGGAATGGCTTTAACACCTAACTGAAGAATCACAACTGAGAAGAGACCAAACAAAGAAGAGATGTGGTCTGATAACTACTTGCCTAATGCTATGAAAAAAGGGATTTCTCTGAGTCTACTTGTGGCAGACTTGTTGGTACAGGATCACACTGAGCCAGGGTGAGTGAGTAACCTACTGTTGAGGGGTTTATAATTACTTTTGAGCTGACCAGTAGAGATTCAGTCTGCGGTGGGTGATGTCAGTGTAACCTTCACCAACATCTCCTCTCTATCTTTAAACCGGCAATTTTCCTCTTTGTCTTGCCTGGCTTGAGTTTTGCCACCTTCCCTTAACTGTGGCTCAGCTAACATGCCTGAAAGTCTGTTGGCTGTTTCGTTACTGGAGTTGGACAAAATGGGGCTGAGCTGCCAGGCGTTATCTGTGTGTTGACAGTACTGCATCCTGCCCATCCAGTAACCCCACGTGGTAAATATGGGGAGTCATGAATGAAGATCATGAAATAATAACATGATTTAGGTAGGAAGGGACCTCTGGAGGTTACCTTTTTCTTGTCTTCTCAAGGCTGGAGCAACTTCAGTTATACCAGGTTCCTCAGGGCCTTGTTCTCCCTTGGATCTGTCAGGATGGAGATACCGCAACGTCTCCAGGCACCTATTTCAATGTTTGGCTACTCCTGTGAATTTTATTTCCCCTAATATCTAATCAGAATTTTCCTGGTTGAAACTTGAGGCTGTTGCTCTTCATCTTTGTACAAACTTCACCTTGAGCACACTCTGGGAAGAGAAGCAGTTGAGATTTGCAAGCAGGAAGATAAAAACAGCAAAAAAACAGCCCTGGCCATTCCCTGTTCACGCATGGATCCTCTAACTGACAGTGTCAGAGTATGTAGTGATGCCAGCAAAGTTTTGTTTGCATCTACCAGCAGCAGGAGAACATTTATTAGCAAAACCACTCTAATGTCCCTATTCTGTTCAGGTGTATAGCTCACCAACAGATTTTAAGGAAATGGCAGGGAGCTAGAGACTTGTTCCAGCGTGGGTGACAACAGGCTAACTGGACCCCTGAAAACTCTATTATTTTCCACTGACTAGATTTCTATATTACATGCAGTGAACCTTACCATGGAAGCCAAGAGCAGGAATTACCCTACGCCTGTGGTTTTGAGCTACGTTGGAGTGAGGAAGAGGATGTGTCTGCTTCGGCCTCCCATTTCTGGTTAGCTGCCCTTCAGGTGGGGTTTCCCCATTGCGAGACAGTATGTGGTTATGCTGCATCTTGCAGAGTGTCTCCGTGTTGGTGCTGTGCACAGTGCAGGGGCAGACGGGGTCTTATGTTCAGGCAACCTGTATTTTGAACAAGAAGAGCAGTGGAGTAAAGAGATGAGCTGTATTGCGCACTAGTGCTTCTTACGGAGTCAACATGGCTTCAGGGAATAACTGCTCTTGCCTGCCATGTCTTCTCAGCATTTCATCTAACAGAGCTGATGTGCAGAGGGCAAATACTGCCAGTCTAATTTTTGGCACATTTCCATTAAAGGTTTTAACCCAATGGTGTTTCTCATATGGGAATTCCTTCCTTACAGCTGGATGAAAATTCCTCCTAAGTTTTCCCTGAGGCCACTTGGTCAAGTCCTCTTCTCAGAAGTGGGAAATTGCATTAGTCCTGTTCGTAGAGGAGTCACCATTGATTCTATGTGGTGAGTCTGATAGGAGAGGTGTAGAAAACGGTTAGTGCTGTATTTTAGGACAGAAGTTGTCTACGTATTGTAATCATGTGTTGAACGCTGCCAGGCATTCTTATTTTATCAGGTAGTTACTGTTGTTTCTGGCGAAATATGGCTGATGAAATGCACAGCTTGGCTTCTTGTGCAAAGGGAGCCCTTCTTAGGAAGTGGGGACTCCTGCAGCATGAGTAACTGATTAGTACCGGATTGCAAGAACTCGTAAAATGATTTGGAGTTGGTTGGAGAAGTAAGAAATAAAATAAGAAACTAGAATGAATTGCAGATGTGCGTTGTAGATTTTAAACTGGGAATCCTAAAACCACTTGCCTAAGTTGAACCACATTAAGGGCTTGAGAAACACCAGGTCCATGGGAATCCTGTGCTGCTTGGCAGTGTGTCCAGAAGCCTCTGTTTTTCAGGCTAGACATCACATTTTCAGCTAGAGACTGTTTGGGTTCCAAGCAGATTTTTTTCATTTTGTTTTAAGCTAAATTAAAAAAAAAAAAAAATGCAGCCAGCAGCCAGGAGAATATTTGGCTTTTGTTTTTTTACCAGCTGTTTTTGTTCTCGGAAATTCATTTTAGCTCCTGGTGTGTTTCTTCAATTTGTAGCTTATGAATTGCAGGAGCAGATGATACGCTGCTGAGTGCACCCTCCGTACGGAGCCGTGTGAGAATCGAGCAGTTGTGTCTTAGCGAGGGCAGGCGAACAATTTGTCATTAATTCCTAGAAAGAAGGCACTTTTGGGTGAAGGTCGCTAGACAGGATCTTGTGATGGAGAAGTTGGTTGCTTTCAAGAAGTCTTGCTTTGTAAGAGGGCTTTAATGCGTGCCTTCCAGATCTTGAAGTTTTGCCTCTCACGGAGCAGTGGGCAGC
>NW_010531941.1:0-6295 GCF_000687285.1 Phaethon lepturus | reverse complement strand
TCTGGAGCTGCCTGCCACGCAGCTGTAAAAAGTCTGTGGAGCTCTCGTTGACACCTTCTTCTCTTTCTGGCCTGGGAAGGCTGCTCGGCTCCGCTAACCCTGGGTTCTGGCTGGAGAGCTGCGGTCCCTGCCCACAGCCCGCTCCCTCAGCGTGCAGCCGTGGCCTGGCCGGCCCGTGCTCACGCCCTGGGCGGTCTCCGGCTGCCCCGCCAGCCCTCCTCCCCCTTCTCCGGGCCAGGGTCCGCCAGGGTTTCAGCGTTTCCTTTGATCTCCTGCTGCTCAGCCTTGGCAAAGTGACCGCGTCACTAGGGTGGGGGCCAAAATCTTGCCTCCTCGCAGCTATAAACCCAGAAGTCTGTTGCGTATTTGTTGAGATGCTTCTTATCTCGGCCATTGTTTTACCTTTTCTGCTTGTTCCCTTAACAACCGCTTTTGATCCAGCTCCATAGCGACTAACCCATCATACACCCACGCACGGAGGCATGCATCATCGGCCGGGAAAACAATGCCGTTATCTCCCAGTTATTGCTAATGGCGTCAATATTATTCTTCATTTGTCTGGTGTAAGGATGAGAAAGAAAAAGACTGTGTTTGGACCTCTGATGGTGTGAATGCCTGGCTTGTCAGCCTGAGTCCTTTCTGAATCCATTTACTTTACAGTTTCTTCTCTTTGATCTCAGCCCTGTGCATTTTCTCTGTATCTTTGAATTGTTAAAGCGTGTAGTGCTTTATCATGTGCTTAATTTTAAGCACAGTGAGAGTGCTTATGTGCTCAAGCTTGTTCACAGATGTGTTTCTGTCTCAGGATTGGTGTGTGAATGAGGAGCCAGGGGTTGTGGCTTAATTCTAGCAAGTGATCTAGCTGGGTTTTCATTCTGAAGAGTTATTTTTTGAAGACGTTACTTTTTCTGCACAATTAATTTATGGTGCGGTATGATAAAAACGTTATTTAGATTTCTAATGCAAGTAGCCTAAACCAAGGAAACGCCGGAGTTAAGGATGCCTGCACAACACCAACCTACCACAATGTGGGTGTGAATTACGACAGTCTTTAATTACATGACCACATACCAACTTTTTTTCCAAGAACTGTTGATTTTCACAGTGTTGAAGATGGATGTGCTCTGGAGTGTGTAGTTAAGAAAGCTCTTGTCTGTCAAAACTCTGCCTCACTTGTTACCATAACCGGAGGGAGTAGAGGGAACCCAGCAGTGTATTGCAGGAGAAAAGGAAATATTGCACAAAAACCTGACTTCTGTTCTTATTTATTCCGTAGAGGTCTCATACAGAGGCAGCTGTCTTGAACCTAAGCACACTCAGAGTTTCAAATAAATAATCTCTGAAGGAAAAAGGCGATGGGACTTGTGGAATAGAGAAGAATAAGGGTAGTGTTGGGGGAACGGGACTGGTGAAGGAGAGCCGTGATGAGGGAATCCTCTTTTGGGAGGAAAGAGGTAATTTATAACCTGTGGAACACGGTCAGTGGATAGAGGAGGAGGTTTAAATGGCACAAAATCCCTCCTTCTGATGTATTACCTACGATGTGCTTCTCTGCCTAAAATATTTCATAATTTTTCACACCGTCCTGGTTGGGATGGTTTAATAAAAGATACTTGATGACAGATGTAGGGCAACATAGCTATAAGGGTACCATTTGTGTGATCAAGCTGAATGCTTTAAAAAAAAAACAAACTAAAACACACACCAAGTTCCTGAGATCTCAAGGTATGTGCCTCATGGTAGTGGTAACATCTTGTCTCTCTGTGCTTCAACTTCCAGTCTGAAAAACAGAGATAACTCTACCTGGTACACTTGCTTTCTCATCTCATGGCTTCCAGTCTCAGTGCTGTTGTGTGTTTTGGTGCATGACCCTCTATCTTGAAGGTGGTAATGCTGGGGAAGGAGATGTTTTGCAGAATTTCGGTTGTCCTTCATCTGATTTTGTTCCTCACAAAAAACTCCAAATGAACATACTGGCTGTATTTTCAAGATAAATTTTCCTACCTTTTTTTCTTTTTTTTTTTTTTTTTTAGCCTAATGGTGGTCCCAACACCACTCCATTCCTGTATCTGCAAGGCAGGAGCGCTGAAAACTCAGCGTGCTGAGCAGGGCAGTGCTGGTGGTGCACTGCTGGTGGGATGAGCCGTGAGCTGGGTGTTAGCTGAGCCACAGATGTCTTCAGCCTGGAGGTTCCTCCTCTGTGTAGGCTGGGCGGTGGAAGAGGTCTGGAGCAGCTCTCTTTGTCTAAAGATCAATTTAACCAAAGAGGAGGCTTTAAATCGGGATGGTTTAGTCCTGAGTTCCTGTGAGGGCTGAGCCCTCCCAGGAGAATCCAGTACTGGTTTCTGAGATAGGAAGATGCTGGGCATCAGTGCTGGTTGTCTCACTCCTGGGTTGAAAGTTGTTTTGAATACTTCTGTCTCACTTCTGATACTGCCTCTAGAATTACAGTTAACATAGCCCTGTCATTGCTGTGCCACGGATAAAGTTAGTATTTATTATGCTGTATTTTATGTCATGTTTCTCCATTGTTTTAAATTAAACGTTTTTGTAAGACCAAAAAACCCCCAAACCCCACAGATGTAAGCTTGGCATGATTTCAGAATCTTTGGCAATGTGTTTAGTTTCATTGGTTCTAAATTTTCATCATCTCCTTGTGCCAGCTTACTGCAGGTGTGCTGGATTCACGGCATGCTGCGGCTGTTCTACGTAACGTAAAAAACTTTGCAAATGCGACAGCTAAGAATGCGAAGTATTTTTTCACGGATAATGTACTTTTAAAAAAGAAAATGCAATAGGGTGGTTTGTTTAAGCCTCTTAAAACTGTTGCAAAACCTGGGTTAGCTGTTGCAAAAACTGTGATTTCCTCATTTGTATTTATTTTTTTAAATTTGTTGGATTTGGGGATGGGTAATTGCTTAGCAATATAAGAATAGGTATAATTCCCAAATACTTTAGCATATTACCTCTTCAGCAAGTCTGTTATACTCTATCTTCCGTTGTCCCACAAAATCCCTTTGCTCTCTAGTGAACCCCACAGTAACGAAAGGGACTTTTGGGGGGGTAGGGGGAATGAATAGCAGCTTGTTGTAATCTTCTAAGTTCAAATTCTCTTCTGTCCAAAACATGTTCTTACTAAGGCTTGGGCAGTTTGAAAAAACTGATGAGCAATTTACTTTTAATTTTTGTCTTACTAAGCCTGATTATTGTTTTAATTATCCATTGTTATTGTTTGTGACCTTCCACTAGAATTGTTCAGTATGAGTTTAGAAAGATTCCTGCTTTTATGTGAAGAGGGTGTGACTGTAAGGAAATGTTTGTTCAGTTGGGTGGAACAACTTATCTTTCTTGTGCTTTCTTTGTGGGACATTCATCTTCAGCTGAATGCTGCAGGATCACTTACTGAATTGTTTTATGGCCCCCAAAAAGAAAATGGTATTTTAGATTTAGCGGAATGAATTGTCTGTTCCCCTAAAACCTCCAGGTGATCCTGTTTACTGGGGTGAAATTCTTGAAGGACACCGAGATGCTGTTAATACCCAACTTTAGCATATGGGAAAAGAAGGAAGAAGTTGGAGGGAAGGGTCTGGGCAAATCTAAACTCCAGAGAAGCTGCCCTCTGCAATCAAAATCTTTGACATTTGGGTTGTGCAATGTAGCCATGAGGCAGTAACTGAATGTACTTTAGCGAAAAAAGTATTAAAATTGTCACTCCATAATTTGTAGTTGGTGTGTTTCTGTTCTGTATCTCAAGGAGTTAAATTCCTGCGTGGCGGAGTCAGGGTTTTGATGTAATGTTGGAAAGCAAATGCTGCCAATTTGGAGTCCATGACTTTAGTAACTGGCGGCTCTACTGCGTTATCCATAACAAACGGACAGTTCAAATGCTTTATGTTTATAGAACTAATTTCCTAATTTAAATGCCTGTTTAAAAACTCTGGTTTCGTGTTTCATTTCTCAGTGATCCTATTGTATTGAGGGGTTGAGTTTCAGATCAGAGTGTTTCTAGGTGTAACAGTACGTTTTAGGAGATCTGCACTAGCTGAACTATACTGAATATGAAAGGCAGCAATGAAAAACACTCTTGGTTGCATACAAATTATGTGAGATACACTTGAGATTAGAAAATGTTAAGTATATGGCTGAGTAATGATTATTCTGGAAAGCTCTATAGATGTGAAGCTTTACCATTGTGCTATGGACCTGTGTATTAATAAAATTATTTTCAAAGTGGTCACTTAGTCTGATGCTGATATTTAGTGTATTTTAAAAGTGTACCCACTTTGGATGTCCAGCTTTTTCAGTAAGGAGTACTATATAGATACATATTTTTAATGATCTATGCACCTTACTTTATATTTAGTTTCTCAGTTGTAAGTGCCATTCAGTCTTTAAAAACCAGCTGCAAACAGTTTAATGTTTTACATCCATGCCGGTTTTTTGAGTCATTTGTTTGGGGCAGGGAAGAAGCAAAATAACCAGAGGGTTGACTTTTTTTAGTAAAGATTTCAGTGTGATTACTTGATATACAGATTAGAAGTTTATTGTTTATGTAGTAGTTACCAGTAAAAAAAAAAAAAAAAAAAATTGAACAAAACAACTTAGATAAAGGCAGAGAAACTGTAAACTACAGAAACCAGTGTATCGTTTTAGACCATGCACATTTGTGAACAGGTTTATGTTCTAGCTTCTTAAAACCATCACCTCTTGTTTTAATCAGTAGCATGCTTGTTGAAAATAAACTGAACCTCCTGGGGGGAAAACAAATGAATAATGTCCCACTTTTCATTAGAATCTCATTAGTTTTGCAGTTATGAGGAATAAATCAAAAAACATAAGCGAAAACAGCAGTTCCCAAAACACAGTGCTGTTTAGATTCCCGCTAATGGATGTCTGGCTCCTTATACTTTATGTCAGTCTGTGATTGGAATTCAGCAGGGTACTGTGAGGTTTTAGGCTTGGTCTGGTTAGTATAGACAGCACGAGGAAAGTACATCTGTTAACATATGCATTTGAAAGTAATTTCTGAATTCACATGGATGTGAATAGGTGGGAAGTCTGCTCACCAGTGTATTCTCAGGGGTTTGCATATACACTGTATTCGAGCACTTTTAACTTGGCCTGAAGAGGATGCATTTTTAAAGAATTTCTGCCATGATTGTGAAAAACATGGGCTTTTTTAAAAAAAAAAAAAGGCTTAATTGAAACTTTTTGTCTTGGATGTGTTGTGCAATGCAGCGATTTTAATTTTAGTGAAATATGGACATTGTGAAACTACAGAGATCTGAAAATGGGCATGAAAATAAAGGAAACTTAAAATGTGTTTCCTTCACACACAGTTTTTGCAAGCTTATGTTAAACCAGATAGTCGCAAAAGCAGAGTGTGGTGGTTCATGACTTGCAGCTAATAAAACTTGCAGAGGTCACGGTGGGGAGGTGTACTTCTTTCCGCATAGTAGCTTTAGTGGTCTCAGGGGAAAAAAATCTCCTGCTGTAATAGAAAGACTGGTTTTATTTCTGAAGCTGGCTCTGGTGCTGTGCTCTCTGGTTGAGTCCTCATGAACATAAGCTCTTCTCTGTCCTGTCCCGCCATTGTGGCTCTCAGGGTCTGTTTCTTCTCGGATCAACGGATGTTTCTGCTGCAGAGGTGCAAATCCCAAAGGCGAGGAGTGGGGTGCAATCTCAGCACAGTCTCATTTACTGTGAGTACAGTAATAAAAGTAAGGCAGAGTAGGGAGCAAATAACAGAGAGAAAGTTAGGTGATACAGTCATGGAGTCATGGAACAGTTTGGGTTGGAAGGGACCTTTAAACGTCACCTAGTCCAACCCCCTGCAGTGAGCAGGGACATCTTCAACCAGAGCAGGTTGCTCAGAGCCCCGTCCAGCCTGACCTGGGATGTTCCCAGGGATGGGGCATCCACCACCTCTCTGGGCAACCTGGGCTGGGGTTTCACCATCCTCATCATGAAAAATTTCTTTCTTGTATATCTGGTCTGAATCTACCTTTTAGTGTAAAACCATTCGCAACAGGCCCTGCTAAAAATCACTGATCAAGTCACAGTTACTAACGTCAGCCTCGGAGAGCACCTTGCTTGATGTCATGATTAACCTGTGCAGAGTGCCGTGCTGGCTCGGGCCTGCAAGCAGGACCGTGGTCATCGCGCCACAGGGAGCCAGGGCCGGAAACCCCGTTGGAGCTTACGCTGCGTCCGTTCCAAGTGTGAGCCAGTGGAGCGTCTCTGCGCTGCCTTCCCGGCGCGGGGAAGGGTGGCTCAGGGGCACGAGGAGGGTCCG
>NW_010531940.1:4571-12157 GCF_000687285.1 Phaethon lepturus | reverse complement strand
CTCCTGCACCTTTAATATTTCCTTCTTGAAATTCCTGATATTTGTCATCTGGTCCGTACAGGATGGAGTAAGTGATGGGCCCTAATAGCTAATAATAGCCTGAGTTGTCAAGAATGAGCAAATATACAGATAGTGGAGTACATGAAATTCACAACAGCAGTCGTGCTCTGCTGATGGGACTCTCAGGTTATTGTGATAAAATCAGTGTTTTGATTCCATGTTGCTTTCCCTCCCTCTCCTGCTTTTGGCTGGGATGGATTTGTTTTTTCTTCCCGATAGCTGGTGCTTTGGAGTTGGTATGAGAAAGATGTTTGTAACACACTGATGTTTTAGTTGTGGCTGAGTAGCTGCAGTGCTTATACTCAGTCAAGGACTTCTCAGCTCCCCATGCTCTGCCAGCGGGGAGGGGCACGGGAAGCTGGGAGGGGACACAGCCAGGAGAGCTGACCCGGACTGGCCAAAGGGATATTCCCTACCATATAACGTCATGCCCAGTACATCAACTGGAGTTTGCTGGGGGCAGGAATTGCTGCTCCGGAACGGGCTATTGATCACCGGGTGGTGAGCAATTGCTGTGTTGGGCATCACTTGTTCTTGTACATTCCTTTGTCAGTATTATTATTATTGTTGTTGTCATTGTTGTTTCTTTCTCTCTTGTTGCCCTATTAAACTGTTTTTATCTCAGCCCATGAGTTTTTCCCAATTCTCTCCCCCGTCCCACTGGGAGTGGGGAGGGGAATGAGTGAGCGGCTGCGTGGTGCTTAATTGCTGTCTGGGGCTAAATCACGACACCCTCTGTCTTAATCTCTGCCTCATTGTAATAACACATCCTTGGAATCTTCTTTCTCTCATAAAACTACAAACTACTTGCTTTTTCTGGCAAAGTCTTCATCCTCCTAAACCAATGCTTTGGGTGCCTTCTGTCCCAGCTGGAACATGGCAGCTGAGCCCAGCTACTCCTATCTGCATCGGGATGAAACGTAAGCCATACATCTGGAAACTGTTCTCATGGTATGCCATTGGGCTGTGCATGTCCAAAACCTAGCTGAAGTCTCACCTTTGTGGTCTCTAACCCTAGCACTGGTCCTAAGCTTCATGATAGTGTGTAAACCTATAGATCTCAGAGCCTCCAAAGCAAGCATAAGCTCTCCAAACCTACAGTTAAGAGTCCTCATGTCCTCTTGGTAGGTCTCACAGGAGTCTGTCGCAAATGTTTAGAACTCAGCAGCCCTTATCCTAGAGCTAGCCATAAGCTACACAGCCTTCTTGGTAACAGCTCTTGTAACCTTGAGGGTCTTTGAAATTGGTCATAAGCCCCGTAGCCCCTGACAATCTGAAATCTTACTTTAGTGTTAACTGTTTTTCTGCTCATAGACTCAACCCGAGAGCCTAGGGACATCTGCCTATCCAGGAGGACTTCATAAGCAACTTCCCCATCTCCATGTTAGCCTGAAGTCTGTCCTGGGTCTAGCAGTGCCAATATGTGTGGGGAGCAATGAGATTTTGTCATTTTGGAAGATGATTGGCCTGGTCGTTGTGGAGTGAGTGTGTATGTGGGGCTGGAGGGAGAGTGGGCTTAGGGAGTCTCAGTGCAGATTTTGGAGAACTGAGGGGAGAACCCAGAGGAGCCCTGGATGCCCCTCCACTCCCTCCTCCCTGCCCTACTCCACGCTACACCAGCAGCCTGCCTGTGTGCGGGCAGGAGGAAGATGTCCGCGGCAGGAGTGGGTCTTCCCCGGCAAAGGCAAAACCAGCTGCAGCAGGGCCTTTCTGCTGCTTCTGGCCGTCTGCCACAGTGGGCGAGAAGCCGCGCTTAAAGCAAGCTCTGCCCTCCTGGGCTTTGCTTGCCACATTAGAGGGTCTGAGCTAACAGCCTAGAGTGGGCCCCGTTACTTGCCTTAGGAGTTAATCCAGCGGGGAGCGACGGCACTGCAGCGTTTCTCAGGCTCTTATGGCAGCACCATTTAATAATGCTTAAAGTGCGACCGCCAGCACCCCTGGTGCTTTTCCTGGGTCGTGCTGGGTCCTTGATACACTGTTAACAGAGGTTAGTTCTTCTTAGGTTTTGTCCTTAAGAGAACTGTTTTGTTTAGGGATTTTTTTCTGTGCTTAAGGATCCGCGTGAGCTGCCCCTTTTTTGGGTTTGATCCTGGAAGTCTGGGAGTACTTGAGAGCCAACTGAGCAAAGCACTTCATCGTGTGCTTAGTCTCAAGTGCTCAGCCCTCTGTTCGCTCAGACTCCTCATGTGCCCCAGGGCTTTGGGGAGCTCTTAGCACCTTGAGGCCCATCAAGCCCCTGACCCAGCGCTTCACCTCCCCAACCGGCTGAGCGTGATTCTTGGCCCTGTCATGGCGCTGGGAAGCCAGCCATCCTTCTGGTTAGGCAATTGGCAAAGCTGCCAGTCTTCTCAGCTGCTGTTCCTTCCAGGAACTGGCGTCTCGGGGGGAAAAAGAGTGCTCATTCTTAATTCTGCATTTCACTGTTAGTTTTCCCTGATTCATAGTGTCATGACTGCTTTTGCCCTCTTGATTCAGGAAACTTTGCTGGCTATAACTGTGGTGACTGCAAGTTTGGCTGGACTGGCCCCGACTGCAACGTGAGGAAGCCACCAGTTGTCAGGAAGGACGTCCACTCCCTGACGGCAGAGGAGAGAGAACAGTTCTTTGATGCTCTAGACCGTGCGAAGACAACCGTTCACCCAGACTATGTAATTGCAACTCAGCACTGGATAAGTCTGCTTGGTCCCACTGGAGAGGAGCCGCAAATTGCCAACTGTAGTATTTATAACTACTTTGTTTGGCTTCATTACTACTCCGTCAGAGACACGCTATTAGGTTAGTGCTTTTCTTATCCAAGGGGCTCTGCAGGTAAAGGAAAGGGTGAAAAGTACCATTGCTGAACAAAGGTAAGTATGCTTAACGCAGCTGCGCTTCCTCATTGAGCAATGAGTCCCAGCAGGAGCAGATCTGTGGAGTGAAACTGGGTGCTGAGGAGCCTGTGGCCACCCGCAGCTGAGGGAGGTGTGCTTCAGACCTGCTGCCATCTGGTCCCCCCACCCTGTGGCAGCTGCAGCACACCCGCTGTGCTCCTGGTGCGTCCTCTGCCAGGGAGGCTCTTCACGGGCTCCACTGTTGGGTGAACTGAAGTGTGGTCAGGCAGTGACTGACTTCAAAAAGACCTTCCTAGTCCACAGGGCAAGGTGGATGCAGCTGGAATGGGAAAGGGGCTCTGCAGTGGTGAAGGCAGAGACCATGCAGAGACGTTGGGGACCAGGGTGTTACTGCTTTCTGTGGCCTTCAGCAAGTCACTAAGGATGGGATTTGCCTGACTAACCACAGCCAGCTTTTAAAGCAAACCACGTTAGAGGTTTGGGTATCTAAACCCATGCTTTCTCCCAAATCAGGATTCCTAGTCCTCATTGCTCTTTATGTTTAGACATAAATAACTATGCCAGCACCATTTTGCAAAGCCCAACTCTTGCAGGAGGAGGCAGCAATATGGCTTTTCTACCTAGCAATCTTACATGCAAGCTGAACAGCCCGTATCTAACCTCCATGCTAGAGGATATCTGCTACCCTGCAGTGGGTTTTCTTCAGTGTGCCCTTCTGACATGGTTCCATTTTGCAGGACTGAAGGAAGCAGTTCCTGGCCTAGCAAAAGCAAAAGTCCCTCAGGGGACAGAACAGTCAAGTGGAAAAGGAAAGAGGCAACTTCTAGTGCTGCTGCAGTGATAAATAAATTCATATGTGGGTTGAAGCTTGCTGCAGTGATAAACAAATCCATATGTGGTTTGAAGCCTCTAGCCTTTGAGGGTCTTAGTTCTCATGTGTAATAACGAGCACAATACAAGAAATAACAAGCACAATTTGAAGAAAATTGGCAAAGGATGTTGAATTACTGCTGGCAGGTTATGGAAAATACTGAGGTTCTCTTGACAGGCACATGGTGTAAGTCCTGTGGCTGAGCAAGAGAATGAGGTAATGTGGTACATATTAGCAAGGAGCTAAGATTTTAGGCAATAAGGTTACTTCTTAAAACCAAAATCCACTGAAGTGATAAGAAATCTTCATGATATCCAGCTTTTGGGTCAATGTGAACTTTTGAGAAGCACTGAAGTGAATATCCACAGAAGAGTTTGTTTCACTTGTCCCATGTAAGTGTTGTAGCTTCTGATGTGTGCGCTCTTTCCAAAGGTGCAGAGCTGCAGGTTTTTCTTTAACTCCGCTCCAGGCAATAGAAGAAGGTGCTGTCTTTCTCTTGAGCCTCATTTGTTGCCTAAGTGCTTATTTTATCTTCCCTTTGCAGGACCTGGCCGCCCCTTCACAGGTATCGATTTCTCCCATCAAGGACCCGCCTTTGTTACTTGGCATAGGTACCATTTGCTGTTGCTGGAGAGAGAGCTGCAGGTTAGCTGAACAGCCTTCCCCTTTCCTCATGCCGCTTCTCTCTTTTGCTATGTGACTTTGTCGAGCCAGCCAAGGGTAAGCTATTTCCTACGACAGATTCTTACCCAAACTCCCAGGAGTGTTTGCTCATTGATCCTTTTTTGTTTAAAGTGAAATTAGTGCTTTCAAGATACCGAGGACTGAACAGTTTCTCACTGTGAACAACGATGTGAAGGTTATCATGGAGATTTTTTTCTTCATCTCCACAAGAGGACAGAAGGTGTGAATTAACAGTATTTATTAATAAAATCAAAGCAGCACCTACACCTAAAACTTGGTAACAGATATTGTATGCTGATATTGAAGATACCCTCCTAAAGAAAGCACCTCTAAATATTACCCCCTTTAAATGTGCCATGCTATACATTTAATACATGCATATATTTAGCAATACATCTTTTAAAGAAATATATGTTAACATGCCCGACAGTCAGTTGCCAAAGCATTGACTCATTTCTATTTGCATTACTTCTACACTGGCAATGTTACCATATTTCAGCCTTGCAGATCTGTAACGAAAATTGTTGGTATCAAAATAGCTGCAGGATCTTGCTTGCGTGAAATCGTATCTAACAAGCAAGCACAAGCAAATGCACTGTATTCCTCTATTAATACAAGTTCAGATTCTTCCCCAGGGCTAGCCTTTCTGGAGCAAAAGCAACCCATGTGCACAATTTTACCCATTCCCCACTTACTTCATTCAGAAAGCCTCTTAGTTCCTTCAGGCTCAATTCATCTCTGCTCCTGCCTGGTCTCTGTGTTGGCAGAAAGCCTAACACGGCCAAAAGAAGTGCAGGCCAACAGTAGAGTTACTAGTGATGGATCTTTGCTAGGACTGACTTAACGTCCCGATCTTTTGAAAGGAGTTAGAGCAGCTCTGTGAAGTGTGTGTAGTTGAAACGCAGAATGAAGAACAGAATATCCAGTGAAATACCCAGTGAAACAACTTGGCAGGAATCCCTTTCTTTCTCTTTCCTTTGAAGGCGATTCCCTGCTAACATGTTTCTGTCCATTGCAGCGACTGATGGGCAACGACTCCTTCGCGCTGCCCTACTGGAACTTCGCCACGGGTAGAAACGAGTGTGACATCTGCACGGACCAGCTCTTCGGAGCGTCGCGGCCGGATGACCCGGGGCTGATCAGCCTGAGCTCCAGGTTCTCCCGGTGGCAAGTAGTTTGTAACAGGTACGAGACTATCTAGGGCAAGCTTGCATACCGCCCAAACCTTGCTGTCGTTCAGTATTGACAGCGCCGTGTGAGTGAGCGGCAGGAAAAGAGCCAAAATGTCTTTTTTAAAATGGGGACTCACAGTCGGTTTGTGCGTAGATGGTGCTGTGTAAACTTTCCCCCCTGGTATTATGGAAGTGTATTTTTAAAAGATGATTCTTTTGGTACAGGTTTTAAGTCAATTCAGCCAATTTGAGGCTGCGAAAAGTCTGAAGAGTTTGCACGTTGGCAAGTATCTTTTTAAAGGAGAAATGCCTGTGTGTCACTTCTCTGTAACAAACACCCAACTGATTTTGGCAGCAGAATCAGAAAACTGTTTTGGCATATGGGAAGCTAGAGGTAGGCTGAAAAATCTGTTCCCTTGTATTGGGTGAGATCTTAACCCTGATATATTTGGTGCAGTTTGAAGACTGACTTCAAAGTGGCTGAGATTTCACATGGAAATCAGCATGGAGACAGCCCCGTGCTTGCTGCCCGCTCTCCGTAGGCACACACTGATTTGGGTGAGGGCAGGGCTTTGCCGTACAGGGTTGGGGTGCTATGATATAAGAAGCTGCTGGTTAAAATACTCATAAAACCTTCTTCTCTCAGCTCTGGGGCAGCGTGCAGTCAGTCAGACGGAGGTACCGAGAGCTCAGGGCTTTTAAAAAGAGTCTCTTTCTCTGGGTACCTAAAGGACTACTTGAAATTCTAGCTTCAGGCACCGGTTGGTTTTAAATCTTGCCTCTACTTTTTCTCTAAGATAAATAGCGGTTTGTTTTTTCTTGAAAACTGAAGTGATTCAACTTTTGCCTTGCCAGGGTCAAACAGAAAAGGGCTTTTGTTTACTTCAGGAGTTTCTGAAAAAGCTGTTTCATTTTATACTGAACAGCACAGACTTTTTTCACAAGTGTTACACTGGTTTTCTCCTCCTCCTTCCCTCTTTCTCTCCCTGATATAAAGGACTTGCTCCCCATTAGCTACTGGGCAACCCCTGCAACAGCGGAGTGTTCTCCAGAGCCTGAAAAAGAGGATGCAATGCACTGCAGTTGCTTTTCCTCTAAAGGGAATGGAAAGCGAAATCCTGTTTACTGTCATTCCTTGTGTTTTCTTAGCTGACCCTCCAGTGGGACTTTCCTGTTCTTTTTCCTCTTTGTTAAGAGTTAATGAACTAGTCTTTACTCAGGACTGAAAGTTTTTCAAATCAAAATTCAAAAGACTCTTTTAGATCATCTGGCAAGGTTGTTCTTCCAAAGCCCTCGGGAGGGGAGTAGGTGTGAAGGGAGTTGTGCTCGCCTTTTCTAAAGCACCCTCTCTCTGTGGAGGATGAGCCTGGCCAGTCGTGGTCCAAATGAGCGATGGTCCACGGAGGCTGCAGGGCCACAGAAAGTCATGACATGGTGTCAGTCCTGCCATAAATTCAGCTCCCAGGCCATGGGAGGTGAACTGAGATACCCCGGGAGGTGTCAGTCCCTAACCCCTGCTCCCTCACACGTGCAGCCGAGGCCCCTTTTACACTGGGGGGGGAAAAAGCCAACAAGCCAGGCGTCATCACTTTCTTCTACCCTGTGCCTCTTCCTGTTTCACGCTCAGCTTGGATGACTACAACCGCCTGGTCACACTGTGCAATGGGAGTGATGAAGGGCCGCTGCGGCGGAGGCCGCCCGGGAGCTCCAGCGAGCAGCTGCCCACCATGGAGGACGTTGGGAGGTGCCTTTCCCTGCGGGAGTTCGACAGCCCCCCCTTTTTCCGCAATTCCAGTTTCAGCTTCAGGTTTGTCCTTCAGCTTCTCCGGAGCCGGCCGGGTCATGGGTTTTCTTTACGTGTGCGTTTTTGTGAGAAAAATATGGTTACTCGATGCTGCTTTTACCCATCCACAGGAATGCGCTGGAGGGCTTCGATAAACCAGGTGGAGTCCTTAACTCGCCGATGCT
>NW_010531940.1:0-4540 GCF_000687285.1 Phaethon lepturus | reverse complement strand
ACCAGCGTTCTCGCTCATGCAGCCGCCAATGATCCCATCTTTGTGGTATGCCTTTTTCTCCCAGACTGAGCGGCAGTGGCTGTGGCTCAAAGGCAGCTGTCTCACCAGAGATTTGTAGAACAGAAGCAAAGTGAATTCCCTAAAAATAAGTCCTTTAAATAGAAAAGGAGAAATCTTTTCTCTTTTCTTGAACACTGTCATGCCTGCATAATGGTCGAATAAAGAGGGAAGAAATCTCAGGCTGATATGAGAAATATAAATATTATGAGAAATATAAAATATAAAATAAGTTTTTAGGGAGAACAGCTGCTATTCCAAGTCATGTTGCCCTGAATCCTCTGATTAGGTCATATCTAAATTTAATGGCTTATGCCAGACAATTTTACAGCAATGACAAAAATTGAAAGTGGAGTTAGTTATTTTAGAGCAGTAGACTAAGTAGTTTGTTTCTTTGTTTAAAACTTCACAGTCTAAAAGGGAGTACATCTAATATCAGGGTCTCTTAGGGAAGAGAAATAATGTGATTTCACTGGTGCATTGGTACCATGCTGCACTGCAATGAGCAGTACAAACAGCAATGTGCAAATGGAACGTTAACTTTTTGCTTACACATCTTTCTCTCCTAATAAATTCATGTCAATTTTTTTTCTCTTTGCTAGATTAAACCACAGTGATTATATAGACAATTTCTAATAAAATTAATTTCTTTCTTACCTTTAGTTTAAGATTGCAATCTTTTGTTGGAGAAATTAGCCCAAATACCTACGTAGTGGTTCTCCAGCTTATTTCCTTAATAATTCCTGAATTCCTACATTGATTCCTTTCTGAGACAATGAAATCTTCATTTCATTATGTAATTTTATATGCAAGATTATTTTCTGTAAGATATTTTCTAATTTTTTTCCAGGGTGGTAATTAAAAAAACATGAGTACACCAGAAATGAATTTGTACTGACCCAGACATTTGTAATAGTTCTCTCAACTCAACTTGGAAACAACTTTCCTGTATTAGTGCTTATATACCTATAAACTCACTGGGCAAGACCTGATAAAATTCATGGGTACCTGCATCTGTGGAGCTGGTGGCACTCTCTAAGATGAGCATGAAGGAATCAAATTTCCCACAATTTTCCATACCTGTTCAGAGACGAGAGAGATTAAAATACATTTGAGCGGTACATTCACCTGAATGAGCTCAGTGGGCCCTCACCTGAGGGGAGGGACCTGCCCATTCAATGACAGCTGATATTAAACCATCTGGAGAAAGAGATTGTTATGAACAAGCAGCAACAAGGACGTACACAGCAAAATGTCCCACGCAGGAGACCAATTTATTCCATTCTCATGAGCTTTCCTGGTTTCTCACTCTGTAAATCCCACCTAAATTAGATTACCCTCTTTTCTCTCTTTCAAAAGCTGCTGCCACTTTAGATGAGTGTTTTAAATGTTGTTGAGTTCTGAAAGAGCTTAATAGATGTGTGTGCCCATGCCTGGGTTTGCAGGTCCTCCACTCCTTTACTGATGCCATCTTTGATGAGTGGATGAAGCGGTTTAGCCCCCCTGATGATGCCTGGCCTGAGGAGCTGGCCCCCATCGGTCACAACAGACTGTATAACATGGTCCCTTTCTTCCCTCCTGTGACCAACGACGAGCTCTTCCAAACGGCGGAGCAGCTCGGCTACACCTACGCCATTGACCTGCCAGGTACGTCTCAGAGGTGTGGAGGCTGTTCCAGGCCACGAGACGAGACAGTTCACATTTTTGATGACACAGGCACTTGGAAAATAAGGCACTTTTCACAAGACACGTGGGTCTATTCACCTGCTCGCTAGCAGTCATGTATCGTAGCACAACTCACCAGTTAAGCCATGGTCAACTACCAGTGTGCTCGTACTTTGTTTGCTCTGCTGCAAAACGGATCAACCTGCACTGCTCTGGCATTGGCGATGGTGGTCCTTGGGGGTTGAAGGGTCTTTGATTTTGGCTCCTGCTCCCAGCACTGTTTGTGCCTGTTACAGGATCCTTCAACCTGTCAGAGGTCAGGCACTCTGCCAGCGAGCTCGTCTGGCTAACGCCGGTTGTTAGAAAATACTTACTGTGCACAGGGCCCCGAATAATCCTGCACCGTGAATCTCAATAGAGATGAACTCCATTAATCTTTGGATACCTTGTGTTTTGTGTTATAAAACCCCAATTTTAATGATTTTCTATGTCTGTAGGTGTGATATGCCTTAGGGTTTGTCTATTCGTTTGAAATTACCTTTGACACAAATCAGATAAAAAAAAAAAATCAAAGTATTTATGCACAAAATGAAAAATTTGCAGCAGGAGTTACAAATATTTGTAAAAGGCACGAGAGTAAGAAATACATGAAAACCATGCTTCAGCTGCTTTACTGAAGATTAAATCTGAGCAGTTTCTTTCTCCACCTCGGTATTCCTTTGAGAGGCACTAGGTGCTTATCTAACCTATGTGGCCAGAAATTTCTTCTAAATGCTTACCACATATCTGTGGTTTTAATCTGTGGAGACTGTTTAAAGGTCTATAGACTGCAAAAGATTGAAACCCTTGTCCTCAGGCTGCATTCATGCAGGGGAGCCCTGACTTGTGGAGGCAGACTAGCTGCTTCTGCAGTGCTTTTCTGGGGGCTGTCCCCAGAATTTACCTTGAAAATTTAAACTTCCTCTTTTATAGAGTTTAAGTTTTCCTCCCTCTGGACCACTGTCCCCTCTCCAGCTTTGGAAACGCTGCTGCCCCTTGGGTGTGAGGTACCCAGAGAGGAAAAAAGGCAGCTTGTGATTCTGCTGCTTCTCAACTCCCACCTAAGTAAGTTGTTAGCTCACTGCGAAGCAGCGCATCTACCTGCCTGCGTGGTCAGTGTTAAGACAGTGAAGTTTTTACATCCAAACCCTTCTCTTTTATCTAAATATATAAGTTGCTAATTTTACGTCATGTAACTGCATTAGAAATCAACATATGTAATACATTGCTGGCTCTTACTCGAGAGATGGTAAAGTGGTAAAAAATTAATTTTGGAACCTTGCTGAACTTGGGCATGATTGCCCTCAACTCTTTTGTTGGCAGAGTCTGCAGGCTGGGGAACACAACTTTTAGTTGCTTTTATAGTCAGTGTAACATCTCCTTGAGTCATCTGGATTTAAGCCCGTAAGTCTAAGTACATGCTAAATAACTTAAGCCCTTTTGAGCATTTTTTTTCTGAATATTTAGGCAAATGTAGCTGTTGCCGTCTTGGTATATGTAGCACTTTTCAGAACTGGACAGCAGGCCATTTTTGCTTCTGAAAACATAAATCAAAACACAAAGTCATTCAGCCAAGTGGAGCAGGGTTATTATAAGAATGGGCAACATTATCTTAGAAGACAGAAGTGGTTCCCCAGAAGTTGTTCAAAATCAGAGGATGTGATCTGGAGCTGCTTGGCAAAACCACACTAAGTAGTGTTTTCAGTTAAAAGTTTGACAATAGGCTCCTTTGTGGTCTGTAGGAAAATTTGAGGGTTTTCTGTTGACCAAAATAGCTTGGAAACAGCTGTGCTGAAATGTCATTATAGAAAGAATTGCTTAAATAATTCATAATTTTGGACAAATTAGATAAGAGAATGATCTTTTTGTCTTGTCACTGTTAATCTTTCCTGTTCTCAACACTTTAATTTGTATGAAAGGTTGAAGTTTAAATTCAGATTTCTCTGGCAGGAAACATCTCTGGCTCTGGTATGTGTGTTGGTTACACGGTGTATTACCAGCGTCCCCTGTGGCCAGTGGGTCTCTAAGCTACACAAGTAATCATAATTACCAGGCTGTGGGATATTTTCCTTCTTCCATGTGATTTGAGAAATGAAGTTAAGGGCTGTCCTCACTTCAGACATTTCATATATATTTCCAGGTTCACTTGAAGAAACCCAAGCATGGGCTGTCATGGTTGGATCCACAATCGGAGGAGCACTTATAGCTCTGGCCACGCTTGTTCTGCTGCTTGTACTTTTCCAGCACCGAAGGCAGAGAAGAGGCTTTGAACCACTAATGAATGTGAGCTTCAGCCCCAAAAAGTACATGGAAGAGGCCTAGTGCTCTCGCTTTGTTTCTTTGCCTATTCTTGTAGGAAGTGACCTTGATTGCCTTATTGAGATCTTAGCTGAGAATTTATCACCCACTCCTTTGGCAGCTGACTACATTGCTCTCATTCAGGTTTTTCCGTTATCTTGTGAATTGTAATACATGAAGTCTCTGGGTACATATGTGAAAGGCTCAAGACAGGCCAGACTTTTCTCGTTACCAAACATTATCTGGAATGTGTGACACTTGTAAGTCATCCTCTATAGATTTAGATCAAGACAGCTAAGAATCTAAATAGAAGAAAACCAACTTGAATAACCAAGATAATACACCTAAATGTATTTTTTATTTCATTTAGCAGAGATGTGCTGAAAGTTATTAACTCTACATATATACTTGAATAACATTATTTTACAGTTATCAATAAATATTCTGAATAGCATAGTCTTTTTTAAGGTTCAAAATGTTT
>NW_010531939.1:0-18609 GCF_000687285.1 Phaethon lepturus | reverse complement strand
CGGTAAGTGGTAAAGGGGCTTGTGGGACGCAGGAGGGGAATCCAAAATGAAATGGGACAAGTGTCTATAAATGAAACCTGGAGGAGCCATGAGATGGCACTGGGGAACTGCACAGCACACGGCAGAGTGGGCAGATCAGGGATCTAATTAAAAGAAAACCCAGGCTCTGGCCCAGACCTAGCAGCCCCAGCTAGGCAACAAGCCCAGCTCAGAGTATATATAAACAGGCTTGAAAGTTTTGTCAACAGTCTGGAGGTGTGGATTAAGGGCAAAGCAGCATCTCAGTGCTGAATAGAGAGGTGTTTAATATCTGCCTTAAATCACAGAGGTGCTAACACGCTTCCCGGAACGGGTGCCAAGGGACAGCCTCGGCTCCTGGGAGGCTGCGTTTTCCAGCCACCGCTCACCCTTCAGAGGGTCCCCATGGATGAAACCCCCTTATTCTCAGTTTGATGGAGACTCCTGCATGAAAAGTAGGTAGGGTTGAAGGCAGGACCCCATCGGAGCCCTGTCTCACGCCAGTTTAAAATGTCCGGGAACCATCTCCTCCAGTAGCACACATTTCAGAGCTAGAGATGAGAATTTCTGCCATGGAAAACCAAAGAATAATGTGCCCACCTGACCATGGGGAAAGTCTTTTCCAAACTCTAATCTGTTAGTAGCTGCCTTAGGTCATGTAGCACAGTGGTTTATATTTCCCTACCAAATGTAACAGTTTTCATTATCTACCTAGATGGTTAATCCTTCTTGACATTCAGCCTCTATTATGGGACAGATCCTGCCATGTTGTAGCTGCTTTGGGCCATTCTGTTCATCTCCAGTACACAGAAATCTGGATTATCCTGCTAGATGTGGAATTTCCAGGTGGAATAGATGCAACTGCCCTTCCCAATCCTCCATGCTGGGGTTGCTTGTGCCCTCTGTACAGCTTTCAGGGATTTATGCAAGAAATAGGCTTGTCTGATGTAGTCATTCTCTTCTGTCTTTTTGACAGTAGGTTGTCAGAGAAAGCAGAACCAAAATGAAGACCTAACTTCCAGAATGGTGGTTTGCAGATATCCATGCTTGAAATCATATGGCTGCATACGTGGGTATAGTTAATATCTTTGCCTGAACAAACAGGTTTCCCTGCTGCAATGAGGGAAATACCTACCGTACAGGTATCCAGAAGTTCCTTTTGCACAGTGAAAACAGCTGGTAGTAGGTGGATTAAATAAGCCAGAAGTTGAGCTGGGAGGAGAGGAAGGAGACAAGGATAGGAAGGAAGCAGATCTAGCAATTAGGTCCAGAGAGCTGTTACTGTGGAAGCTGAAGTGGGAGGAGAGGGAGAGAAACATTGTTTGTTTGCGTTGTTAGGAATAGGAGAAAATAGAAGCCAGGGCAAAGAGGGAAGAACAATAAATTTAGATGAGTTCAAGTACTCTTCGAATCTGCATACCAGTTTTGAGATTGAAAAAGCTCACATCACACCAGGACTTCTCTATCAACTCATCAGAGTGCCATCCTATTTTCTGAAGACAGGAGAAGAGTGACGGTCGCCCCTTCAAGGCAAGAGGAGTCCTACCACCCCGGAGGCTCCCCAACACAAGCATATACACATGCACGTGCACACACAAGCAAACAATGAGCACACACATGCACACAGCGTGACAGAAAAATGTTCAAAATTGCATTTAGCATCTCGGGAAACCTATGGATTACAGACTGGACTGTGAAAATAAATATGTGCAGCCTGCACTGGTATAGAAAATCTATGCCCACCAGCTGCCTGGTAGCCATCAGCACTCCTTGCTGCTGAATAGCAAGCAGGAGCACTCCGTATATGCTTGGCCAATTGCAATTCTGCTCACCTTAAGTTTGGGAGAAGCAGCACACACCATCAGAATGACAAGCTGACAGCAGCAATACTGCAACAATATGCTGTGGGAGAAGGAAAAGGAGAGAAAGAAAGGGCATTTCCAAAAGAGATCAAGATGTGATGCTGACATTATCACACCCCAGGGAGAGGGCTGAAACCATCCAACTTATTTCATTTTAAAACCTTAGGTTCATTCAGATTTCCATTCCCAAAGGTAAGCAGCCAATTTCCTTTCTCCATGAATAATTCAGCTTTGCTGTGTATTTACTATTTCATAAGTCATCTCCACCTTAGCGTGTAACAGTTCATTTTGGACAATATCTCCCCAACATTCTGGAAGATATCTTTCTCTTTCCTATTACAAAACATTTGCAAATTTCTTCAGTTTCTAGATCAAAGCTATTGGAGTAAGTCCAGGAAAAGTGGGGTTTTTTTAGCCTGCAGTTGTATATCAATCAGCAGGTCACTAAAGGTTTCTGGATCAAATGTTAACACTGCATGGGAAGACATCCATAAGTTACTGAACATTTCAGCACAGGAAGGAGGAAGAGAAGAGTGACTCAAATCAGACCCAGGATTTCTTGTTTTCAGTAAGACAGAACCAAATCTCTTCACAACTTTGCCAAAACCCACGATTGAAGGCACATGGAAACACATGTCATAGCTTAATGGAGCTGTCCCTGAAGTCCACGAAGACATCCTTGTAAGGTTTTTGTGGTCCTTGGCTCAGGCACAAAATGTACACAAAGTGCTGATCAGAAAAAGGACTGTGCAGAACTCAGGAGAGAAATGAAACCCTATCAGGGCAGCCTGATAAGTGAGTTTTAGAGATCAAGTTAAACTGGGTGTGAACTTCTCCAAAATGTAGATTGGAGGGAAACTTTTTATTCCTAGAGAAAAAAGCTCTGAATATTTTGGAGACAGGTCTAAATTACTTCAAAATTTGTGAGACATTTGGGTTTGGGATTCTGCCTCATATTCATCCTTAGTATAAATAAGGGGAGTACTGAGAGAAGGGGTCCTTTCAGTAATCTAGTCACTGATGCTGGGCATAAGCTAAAGCAAACTGAAAATCTGAACCAGATCCCAAACTTTGTGTTCAAGCCTGAAATTAAATTTCTCCCCTGCTAAGTCTTCCGAGTGTGAAATAAACCACGTTAACTGAGCCAAGAAAATTGAAAGAAGACACACTTCTCATGCCAGGCTGGTGCTGATGGGATGAGAAGCTGCTTGCATAAGACAAGCTTGTTTTATACTCCCTGCAACTAATAAAATAAAGGCTTAGCTATACTAGCATTTTAGATGATAATGGAGGTATAATTTGCAAAGCTGTAGTCAAAGTCTCTCTTCTTATACCAGGACTAAGACAGCCTTACAGAAACCGAGCTGGTACTTGTTGGAAATCCATCTATGACCCAGACTGAAGTGCTTTCCCCCCACCCAGTTCATAGAAGTTCAGATAAGGATCTGCTATTTCTGTCTTTAAGCCTAGAGCTGACTGCTGTCAGTCTCGTTAAATGTGCAACATGCTCGAGAACTTGTACAGGGCAGAATTTCGCCAGAGGGCAAAATGTGGCCAAGGGTATAAAAGCTCCAAACATCCAGGGTGGAGGAAAGCAGTAATAAAAAGGTAATCTTCCTTCCTTCTCATAAAATAAAGGAACAAATGGTATCTGCAGTGCTGACAGAACTTGCTGTTTGCTGAGGCTGAGATATAGCCGTTGGCTGTTTATCTAATGCAGATAAATAAGCAGATACAGAGTAAAGGTCAACGAAGTATTTGGCCTATCCCTAAATTACACAAGAGTGGGTCATCGTGTGGATCGTAGCTCAGCTGTAGCTACCCTGGTTTGTGTTTTAGCTCCTTCCTTTCATCCCTTTTTGACATGTAAAGGGGTAGTGAACAAAGTTCAGGAGGCACTGCAGAGAGGGAGAGCTCCCTAAGGTTGTCATGGGAAAAGGGCTGCTGGCCAAAACAACCGTGTCAGCAGCACGTGTACATACTCAGAAAGTACATTTTATGAATCCATGGTTTTGTAGTCAGAGGATGTCAGAAAGCAAACACAGAAAATCCCTCCACATAGTTTACCCAAATATGTGGCCCAGCACAGTCCGGGAGGAGAGAGGGAGTAGGGAGGGAGGAGTTTTACGTGACTGAAAGAGCTTTTTTTCAGTGTGTGGCCGTACTAAATACGAAAAACATGAGTAAGAGCCATGGGACACTATGAGGAAATCCCTTTGGAGCAGTGAGAGGTCAAACCCTGTTTCCTTGGACATGAATCCAAATGCAGGGTGTGCACTAGTGAACCTGGGTGCGGATGTGGTCCAGTGGCTCCCTGCTGGCCGGGTTGAACACAGCTGGACACACACGCCAGTGCATCACTGGCACCTCTCTGAAACAGTCCTCCTGAGCTCCTACCGTACATTGTTTTTTTCTTCCTCTCATCACAGCAAAATCTTCTTGGGGAATCACTACATTGAACAGGTTATGGAAAAAAATATTCTTGCTTTTTATTTGACAGCTGCCACAGTGCCCTGAGGGCCCAGCTGCAGCTGGAGCTCCGCCATGCAAAGCATCACACCATGTGGAACAAACACCCTTCCTGCCTTTTGGCATCGCTCTCTGCCCCTGAGGAAGAGTCGCTCCCAGGGGATGCTCTGCAGCCCCACGTTCCCCCTGCTCAAGGTGAGAGCCTTCGGGTGGGCTTGGGACTCCAGCACAAGCTCTGCTCCAGGAGATGTGTCCATAAATCCGTCTTCTGGCTTTGCCTCATCTCTGTTCAGCATTTCTGACTTCCCAGGCCCTCAGCAAAAAAGAAAAGTAGCTGCTTCATGCCTCTGTGACTTCACGCAGTGAATTTCCTCCTGCAGCTGGCTCTGTGCCCTGTATTACATCACTAGAAGGTGGGATAACACAAGGCCAGGTCTATCTTCATACTTGTCGAGACATTTGGGACAGTAATGTTTTCCAAGCCTCCTCCACTCTTCTTCAGGAACTGTAAGCTTTGGAAAACCAGATGCTCATGCATATAATTCAGGCACAAGGCTGGTGCAGTGAATCAAAAACAATGCAGGAAAGGATCTTGACTCTCATTACCATGAATGAGAGAAAGCTGAAACTTGTGGCTCAAGCCCCTCAAGAATTTATGCTCTGATATAACTGAAACCTCCCAGGAGATCCTGGGTCAAGATAGAAGAAATAGACAATTTACGACATTCCTAACTATCCATCTCCTCCCCCAGCATGTAGCTGCCATTTGCGTTAGTTGTGGATTTTACTCAGACAAATTACTTCTCCTGCAAGGCACTATGATGATTCCTATTTCTTTGCATGAGAAATACGAATACACACAAAAACAGAAAAGTCAGATGGAAGGGAGTAGGGACGAGAAAAATCTTCTTTTAAAATGATTACGTATCCACAGCAGCAAGTTATCACAGATGAACAACTTCAGCAAGGGTGAAAAATGGCAAAGCAGTTGCACGGTGCCAGCTGAACAGATGTAGCTGTTCAAAGAACCAAAATTGGCAAGATGCACCAGAACTGTTAAAAAAAACCATCTTCTAAGGACCAACGCTCTTCTCCCCTAAGAGAGAAGATGAGACATCACTTGCTACTTTCTTTTGTAAAAGGTCCTGCTACAGAAACATCCACATTTCAGGGGGGTGCTGGTGGCCTCATGCCAGCGAGATCTGCAAATGTCAGGTGATGTCTGTGTGGCGGATGCACTAAGGTGCTGTGTTCTTCTGGCGGATAGGATGTTCTGCATGTGCCATGGCTAAGAAAACGCTATTTCCATCAGAAAACACCTTTCCAAGATGGGAAGTTTACCCTTGCTGCCTCTCTGGCCCAAACCCAGGCTTTGAAACAGTTACCTGTCAAAAGCCACAGCTCTTCTTCCTCAGCTTTGGTGTACATGCTCCGCCCTCTGCCCCAATTACCTGCCTGGATTATTTAAATCACTTAGAGTGACCAGCATCCCAAAGTTGGCCTCGTCATCCCGCAGCGATACCTCTTGCAGGCACACGTGAGGACAAGGCGTCACTCAGCCCCCAAAGCAGGAGGCTGTCCCTCCAGGGCTCTGTCAGAAACAGGTCCCTCATACAGCAGAGCAGAAAATAAACCACTAGAAAATCACAGCCTTTTGTTTTACCAATTAACAGCTCCTGATTTAGCTGCTCCAAGACAATTGCTGAGTTATTTGTGGGGTTTTCTTTTCCTCCTCCACTATGGCAGCTGCTACTTCTCTGCTGTTTTCCGACTCTGCTTTCTGGCCACCGGTCGGCACCTGGCCAGCCCCGGAGCCGGGGGACGCCGGAGCAGCAGGTTACACGCGCTTTCCCACAGCCTCGCTTCCGGGGAATTACTCACAGTGACTAAATACAAACACTTTGTGAATTTGACATATATATGCTGTATGTGCTTTCACAAAGGCTAGAAAAATTGTCTCCCAGGAATTTTACAACTTCCTCCTAATTAGTAAAATTGCATGAAATAAGAGGTAGATTTCATTTCAAACTTTTTCTCTATTTGCGCATAATGAAATTATTTATTAGGCACAATCAGAAAATATCTTTACATTTGCTAAGTTTCTATAAACCTTTCAGAAAGCAAGAGCTAGCAGATTTGTGAAGGGTATTCTGTTTAAGGCATTTACATTTAATAAGAGATCAATGTAGCAACATTTTTTTTCTTAATAAATGTAATGTTATTAGAGGTTTTTCAGTTTACTAGGATACTAAAGAGGCTTTATTTGAGTGATGATATATTTATGATTTCTGTATTTGACAATCAGCTTTGAAAACAAAATGTTGATTAGAAGAGATGTGTAATTATGTGCATCCACACGCAGAGTCCCCTATGTTTTACACATAGATGAGGTAAGCCTTGCCTTTAAAAGCAGCTTCTGGCCCCAGCCAGGGCATCGTTGGGACCAAGGTTTGGGAGCATTTATAGGAGCATTTGAGGAACTTTCCTCTAGGGGTGATGCTGACGATTCCTGATTCCAACCATAGTGGCCAGATGTCTGAAACTACTGGAAGTGTAGTTTAAATTACCTGTTTTCTGTCAGCCTTATTTTTTGGAAGGATGGATCAAATTAATCATATTATTAAAACAACGGTGAGGAAACCAATGACTGCAAGCACAGGGCATTGGTCCAGGGAGAATTAGATAATTAATTGCAGTTGCTATAAACCGACTTGGGCACACCTGCTAAACTGGGGAAGCCAAAGCAATATTTATTTTGACACATTTTTGTGGGAGAACACTTGGAAAGCTAAAGATATTGGAATGTTACTAGTTTATGTAGTTTTAAGTCTGAATTGTCCACAATGCTTGAATTTCACTGAGCTGTTAATACATGAGACATACGCATATCCAGTAAGGGCTATTAAAAGCAAGAAAGTTGTGGATAATGTTTCCAGTGTCAATTAATTGAAATCGTATCAGTTGGCGAATGCCTCCCCAGAAGTTGCCTTGACCAGCCCCTACCAGCTATGATTTATAGCCACTTGGCCTGGCAGTGTGGAAATTTTAAAGACTGAATTGCTGCTGCAAGCTTATTCTTTAGCAGTGAAATTAGGCTATAATTCTATACAATTTGTTAGGAATGAAATAAAGAAATATTTTTCTTTTAATAATGATGTTGTTTTAGAATGTTGTAAGGATTTGCAAGTTGAAGCCCAAAGGATTTCTGTGGCAATTACTTGAAGCAAGCAGCAGGTAGCCTCTCTAAGTTTATTAATTTAATCATAGAATAGTCTGGGTTGAAATGGATCTTTAAAGGTCAATGGTTACTGTGAAGAAAAAAGGCACCAAGGAGAAAAACTTTCACAAATGTGGAATGTACTTTTTCAGAATGAGATGGGGCAGGGGTGGGAGTTCTTATGTTTTGCCAGATACAAAGAACATGTACCAAGGGTCAATCAGTTGGGAAATCCTTGAAAAAGCCTGAAACAGGAAAAGATGCTCATTATCAGATGGTGTGGTGAGGGGCAGGTTTTCTTTTAAGCCTATGAAAGGTTTGAGGCAGAACCACCAAGAAATCCAGTGGGTACTCTCTGAATAAAATTCTCATTTTAGCTCAGGTTTGAGCTATAGGATTTGCTTATTTTTGAAGATTTTTAGATAGCAGAACTTGTTGTATACATTAATGGTTAAGAAGAACCTTTCCTGAATATGCAGATGAAAATTAGGCAAGGTTTTATGTGCAAAATGCATCAGCAACAAAAGACACACTTGTGATGGATTCAGTTTCTAATACATCATCTGGCTGATGAAAGGGAATTAGAATAATTATTCAGCCAAATATTAATGGATAGGGAACTAAATAATCTACTTAGTTGATAATAGCTAAGATAACATGCAAAAGTTTTACAACCTAAGAATGAAAGATCACTTTCTAATTTTATTACTTATTTAAATTATTTTAAGATAATTATACTCACACAGTTTTATTACCTGCCACGGTGTTGCAGCACATAATTTAAGAACTATTTGCATTTTGGCAATCCTCACACTTTATCCAAACAAGGTTCTTTCTGTTGGGACAGGAAGACCCTGTCTGTGTTGTTCTGGAGTTTTTACCTGTACATGTGTGATTCATGAGATGCTGATATTTATGCACAATCGGCCATTTCTGTTCATTTTGAAATGAGCATCTATAAGAACCATAGAATCATTAAGGTTGGAAAGGACCTCTAAGATCATCAAGTGCAACTGTCAACCCAACACCACCATGCCCACTAAACCATGTCTTGAACACTTCCATCGTTGTCCTTCTCTGGACACGCTCCAGCACCTCAGCAGCCTTCTTGTAGCGAGGGGCCCAAAACTGAACACAGGATTCAAGGTGCGGCCTCACCAGTGCCGAGTACAGGGGCACAATCCCTTCCCTACTCCTGCTGGCCACACTAGTTCTGATACAGGCCAGGACGCTGTTGGCCTTCTTGGCCACCTGGGCACACTGCCAACTCATGTTCAGCCGGCTGTCAACCAGCACCCCCAGGTCCCTTTCCGCCGGGCAGCTCTCCAGCCACTCCTCCCCAAGCCTGTAGCGTTGCATGGGGTTGTTGTGACCCAAGTGCAGGACCCGGCACTTGGCCTTGTTAAACCTCATAACTCAATGCCTCCCTTTTAAGTGTATAGCAGGAAGATACAAACATTGCTATCCAGCTTTGCTTTGTCCATGGGTGTGCTGGGTTTAGAGTGACAATTAGAAGGTAGGTAGTAAAGTTAATGGAAAAACAACAATCAGAAAAATCAATTAGTCATGAAGAAAAGATAACATGAAAATACCATGATGATTTATATTTTGTGGAAGACATTGGTAGAGCAACAAGATATTAATTGCCTTGACTAAAAGTTAATTAGAATAGGAGAATGTAAAATAGAGAAACCAGGGCCTAAACAGCATATTTAGGAGATGGGCTCTTTTAAACCCTCCTAAGGGTGACGTTTCTAGACTGCCCACCACAACACTGCTGCCAGGCTGTGTTGGGGTAACCCAGGTAAACATTTGCTTTGCTGACAGCAATAAAGAAAATTACCTCTATATTTCAATTTTAATGAATCCCTGAGGTTTCTGTAGTAATTTTTACATGATAGGTCAGAAATGAAGCTGGCAACGGCACGAGGTGTTAATTGTCTGGTTTTTAATCTGAGGATAATCCAGTGCTATCTTTGCTAATGTCTCCAGCAGAGAAAGCTTCCATCTCCTGTCTCTGGACTTCTGAGTGGTTGGTGTCCAGAATTTTTTAAGTATCTACAAATTGTTTTTTCAGACCCAGGGCCTCCTGCCATCAGTATGGACCATGAGATGGGCATCATTTGAGTTACCCTACTAGAAGATCCCACGTGGAAGCCTCAGCCCAAGAGCTTAAATCTTATTACAAGTCTTTTAGTATAATTTTAGTGTTGACAGGCTGTAGGAAAACCTCCTTAAAAATCTCCTTTTACAGTCTCAGGAGGAGTGACATTTTTGCTACTACTAACAAAAATATTCTGAGCCCTTGTGCAGAGGAAACGTACCCAAACATGCACAAGGTGCAGAAGCTGAAAGAACAGTGTAAAGCATCCTTGGCTGTGGAGCTTTCTCCCATGAGAAACAAGAGCAGGCTTGCACTATGTACCCTCAGAACAAGATGCAGATTACCTTTTTTTAATGTATGCAGGAGAAACCACCTAGAAGATCATCCAGAACAACCTTGCATGAGTCCCCAAAGGAGGAAGTGAAATCAGTCTTAATCAGCATGAATCTCTGACATACAAGGTGCTTAAACACTGTTGTAAAAGATGCGTTACAAAATACAGAGTTAGGCAGGCTGGATCAATCATAGCTTCTGCACAACTAACTCTCGCTACTGCTTCAGGAAGTAAATCCACTGGATTTATACTTTTATGGGATTTCCATTAAGTCCCCTGCTGTTTACATTGGCTTTATATTTAAGGACCTTATGCAGACCTAAATCTGATTTCTGGAACTTAGAGAGGGATTGTGCGTCTCATCTGTAGTAAAATTTAATTCTGAGCCAAAACTTCGAGCACAGTCAGTGATCTGCGGAGTATGGGCATCACCCCATTAGCTAAGTGGTATCAGAAAATTATCCTCTCCAGTTTCCCAGAAGAAGCTGACCTACACTGCTACTGCTACATTGAATTGCTTTAATTGACTTTGTCCATCTAGACAATGTTGAAACCAACACACAAACAGAGCTTTCATGGGCTAATTGAGAAAAGCCTGCCAATATGTATTTGTACGGCTTTAAAGGATGAGGAGTTGTTCCTGTAGAGAATCAATTGTATCTGGTATTTTCAGCTGTAACTAGGATTTTGCTCAATTCCATTTCTTTTTCACTTTACTTCCCAGCAGAGAAAACCTCTTCTGTTCTTTTGTTTGTACAGAAGAGCACCCGATATTCTCAGGCAACACTTCATCCACTCAGCAAAAGAAGTGCTCAATTTATGCTTTGAGCTCAGCAGGATTTTCTCCTCTTTTTTTTAAACTAATTTCCTTCCTATTGCCATGGACTGGCAGTGGCATGACCTCCCATGGAACCGCCTAAGTGCTTTGCTGGAATATGCTCCCCGTCCCTTAAAAGAAGCAGCAGTGTGAGAGCTTCAGAGCTGCCTCCTGCAAGACAACCCATGCACCTGGCAAATGGCCCCGGAGCCCTCGTTGCTCCTCTGCTGAAGCAGAGGTCAACAAGTGTGGTCAAGAGTGAAAAACCATTGTTTAGATACGTATGTGCTAACTGTCTGAGGAGGCCACCATGCCCTTATGAGGTCTCTTGCCAGGTTACAGAAGTCAGGTACCAAACGCCATGCCCGGCACCACACCAGTGCCTATGTTGAGGGCCCAACCAGCATGGGCTCAGTGCCATCCTGGCAGACGGGCACGTGTGGTGTGCAAGCATCCAAGTAGCTGTAGGCAGGGTACCTGTTTTGGGATGCCTTAATGAACATCTGTTCTGAACTTCTGTGCCTGTGGCTGAAGGGAGGCACCGTCCCCAATCCCAGTCAGTACGCAGCCGCGGAAAAGCTACGAGCTGAATTCTGCACTCTGAGTACCTGCTTCAGGGACATTTACGATGCCAGAGTGGTCCAAAGGGACCTCAATACGTGAGAATCGGGCTTAAACACATGCTTTTTAACTAGAAGGAGGTGCTTCTGGTACCTGCCCTCAGGGCTGAGAAAGGGAATTTGCCCTTCTGGGGCAGTTGTAGTGGGCAGCAAGAGGCATTGTGCAGAGCTGGTGCCTCGGATGTACCCAGGTGTAGGCACTGCTGTAGGTACAATGCACCTGAAGGACTAAAAGGAACAAAAACATTCAGCTGGCTTTGAAAGAGAAACAGGGAGGGTCGAGTCTTCCAACAGACTTAAAAATTCTGTAACATCTGCTGAAAAACGTATCTGCCTCATTTGTCTTCAGCCTTTCCTCTAACTGGTGATAACAGATTTGTGCGGGTTTTGTGTGACAGCAACAGGTCAGAAACTAGATAAGATCATCAAACACATTTTATATAAGCCATCAATAACAATATTCAGTCACTAACACCCTAGTCCGGATGGAAATCCATGCCCATTCATTTCAATCAACATGTCAGTTTAAGGATGTACTTTACAAAAAAAAAAAAAAAAAGGAAGGAAGCTTCTTCATAGACCACAAGTATTTAAAACTTTTTCTTTTCCAAAAAATACTATCAAAGAGAATAGCTAGAAGGCAAAACCAGCTACAAGGTTATCTCCAAGTGAACCAGGCAGAAACACAGCCATGAAAAATGACATGTGTGGCCAGAGACAGAATTGCATTTCGGGACCTGAGATTCACTTGCTACACAGATTCTGTTATATTTAGGCACAGATTATTCCTTCAGACACTCTTGAACATGTCTAGCGTTGCTCTCTGCAGCACAAGGGATTTCGCACACCTCATCCACATCGAGCAGCTCTGTCCCAGCAAACTGCAAGGTGAATTCCTTGTCTTTTATACCAAAAATGTTGTGTATAAAAAGCAACTTTAGACATCAGGTGTTCTGAATTTTATGTGTGTCTAAAAAAAAAAAAATAATCCAAAGTCTGATCCCTTAATAGGTGATCAGTTACTAAGATATTGTCTTTTGTGGAATGCTTCACGAGTATACAATAACAAGTTGGAAAATGCTAATCTTGTGGCTTTTAGGACAGAAATATTCTGTGGCTTCAGAGAAATTTAGCACATATCTAGCAATGAAAGGCTTAACACTCACTGCAGACCAGTCTTCTCAAACCACCTTGGCACAGATCTCATCTCCAGGCTTGTGCAAAGCCACAGCAAGGTTTTAGCCATAGAGACATCACCTCACCCATGGCTGCCTTCTCTTCTCCCAGGACTCTTCCAGCTGCTGAGCTCTCCTTACAGCTATGACAGATGTGCAGTGTGTCCTTCTTTGGCCTCTTCACATGAAAACTGGCCTGTCCCAGCTTTCATGGCTGCATAATATCACCGCATTCAGGAGGGACAGCAGTATCGGGCAAGTGTTACGTGCAGTCGCAGCTTATTTTACCACCACCACAGCTGAAAACCGCAGCACCTCATGACCAGAGCACCCTTTGCCGCCCTGGGAGCCATCTCCAGCGAGCACAGCTTAGCACTGCCAGCCCGTGACCCACCGGGTCTCCCTCTGATCGCATCTGTGCGCACAACAAAGCAATCATATTCCAGGAGATTCACAGTCTGTTTAGATCATTTAAAGAAAGCGACTTTCAGAGGCAAGATGTCACTACAGACATGCTTAAAGGTATGTAACAGTTCAGGGCGGAGGAGCAGCTTATTAAAACCTGGCTTTACGTGCCAAACCTGAACAGAAGTTTGCCCATTATCATTCCAATGGCATGATGAACTGCCAGTAGCAGGCCTAGAAGCTGCAAAATAACATACCATCAGCCGGCCGCGCACACCGCCTGGCTGCTTCCAAAAGCAGCGGCAAGCAGAGCCTGCTGTGAGTATGCTGGCAGCAATGGGTCACGGGGGAGGCAGGAAGGCAGGGGACAGCCGAAGGGCACAGCCCCAGGGGATTCAGTAGTTTTCCCCACCAGCCTGGTGCCTCATCACTGGCCCTCCTTCCGTCTGCCCAAGCAAGGCCTGGAGAAAGGAAGATGAAGCCAGACCCCCTGGGGCGGGGGTTGACAGTTCCTACTTTCAGGTATCTGCAAGTTAGTTTTTTGAAGCCTACATTGGGCTCCCTCTATTACAGAGCCAATGGAGAGAAGGTGGTGTGGTTTCACCCGGCAGGCAGCTAACCTCCACACAGCCGCTCGCTCACTCCCCCGCAGTGGGACTGGGGGGAGAATTGGGAAAAAAAAAAAAAAAGGTAAAACTCATGCGTTGAGATAAAGACCAATTCCCACAGTTTTTGTTCAGAATGATGTCATATGGTAGGGAACACCCCTTTGGCCAGTTGGGGTCAGCTGTCCTGGCTGTGTCCCCTCCCAGCTTCTTCTGCCCTCTCAGCCTCCTGGCTTGCAGGGCAGTGTGAGAAGCTGAAAAGTCCTTGACTTAGTGTAAACATTGCTCAGCAACCACTGAAACATCAGTGCGTTATCAACATTATTCTCATCCTAAATCCAAAACACAGCACTATACCAGCTACTAGGAACAAAATTAACTCTATCCCAGCCAAAGCCAGGACAGGAGGTGATCCACTCTGTCCTCAGACAGATGATGATGATCCCTGGGCTGAAGACCTCTCTGGAAGTGCCTCTCATTCTGCACTGATACATACAGTGCCCAGACAACCAGTGTGTGTTTAGGCTACACCTGAACAAGGGACATGGGAGTACCTGCATGGGCCGGGGTCCAGCTGCACTGCTACTTGCACCCCCCACAGCAAGGCACGGGCATCATGGTACATTTTGGACAGGTCCCTGATTCAGCTGTCTGGAAGACAAGGACCTTGGGAGCATGAGATCATGCAACCACCACTTGGTTATCTGTAACGTGGGATATGACAAGACAAAATCCTCCTTGAGCATGCAGCTCACACACTGACCAGACAAAGGCACCACTTGCTGAACCATCCAGGTGAACCATGCAGGTTCACACCCATGTCCAAAGCCAGCCTCGATTGCTTCCTCGTGCTCCATTCAAAGCAGCTGAAGCTGCAGAATGGAATCAAGACTGCTGTATTGCATCTTCAAGGATATTCACTTGAGAAACAGGACCCAAATGAGCAATTTTTTCATTGTATGTGAGTTCTCCTGAGCAAGGAGAACTGCTTTGGGCTCTAGAGGGGAAATATGCACCTTGCCTCAAGTGTTCCTGTAACAAATCTTCTAGTTCAAGTATGTGATATCAAAAATATCAAACCCCTCAGCCATTCCCTATTGTTAAAAGTGAACAAATGCAGACAATTATATCCCATCATCACTATTTCACGAACAGAGCAGTTAATTAGTGACATCATGAGGCTAACTTCATAAAATACAGGTGAGTGTCACACAAAACTGTATGTGTTCTAGACACTGTAAACGTGTAACATATTTTTATAACATGCCCCAAATTTTTGTTACCTTAATTTTCCCACACCTCTCTTGACATGCTGAAATAAGAATTTAAGATCCTTCACTCTATTTACATGATTCTTGCAAAATTAAATCACTAATCATTTTTGAAAGCTATGGCCTATATTTTAATTTTGTTTAATTTTTTTTTTCTATACTGTGTATTTCTCTTCTAAATATAGGGCTTCTATATATCTGATTGCTAGTAAAAATGCATTAATATGTTTCCCTGGACAAAACACATAAAGTGTTATATACGGTTCTGCAAGGCAAAAAGAGGTGGTATCCAATCCCACATTAGGGCAAATTTGTACTTCTGCAGTATAACATAAAGCTATCCTAAGATGAGCTTATCCCAGCTTCTGGTGATTCTTCACAAATACCAGGTTGCGCAGTGTGGCTGCCTTCTCCTTTACTACTGATGAAGAGAGCATGATAAAAGGGAAAAGAAGATAGCATACAGCATGCCAGACTCTAGCTACCATTGCCTGCCAGTGCAGTAGTGTAGCTTGTGAGCTTCATATTTATTCTTGGAAAAGTTCACCACGGGGCCAGATAAAGGACTTCAATTACAGCACCTATGTACCTTTGCAGTCACCTTCTTTACCAGCTCCCATCGCTCTGGGCTGACAGCTGAGGGACTAGCCCATGATTTTAGAAGCATCCAGCTCATATATTTCCATGCATAACTGCAATCACATTAATTGGCAACCATGTTCATAGGTTGAGGGCAGCTTCTGTGGAAGCTGAAGATGACAGTGTTCAGATGATGTCAGTTGTTTCCATATGAAGTCAGCTGGCCTATGACGCTGAGTACAAGGAGGCCACAGAAATCTCAGAGGCTTCTCAGAGCATCAATCACCCATCTTCATATTTCATTTGGGTTGTTGGAGCCAAATTCATTGCTGCTTCAAATCCATCTGAAGCCGGCAGCTTCCACATACCCTGGGTTGCTTTCCACGTTCAGCACACAAGAAACAGGCAAGTGGGGCAGAACACATTATTCCCCATTGTACCTGAGCCTCTCAGGTTGGACTGCGTGCCACACAGCCAAAACTAACAGAGAAAATACACGTGTAGTGTCAGGCTGCTGCAGTGCCTTCCACAGATGGCCTTGCAGTGCCACCTTCAGACCAAACCAAGACATGCCCTATCACTCTCTCAAGTCCTGTCCCACCTTCAGCTGCACCCCAGCCCCAGCCAGAAGCCCTCAGCCCATCCTGGAGGTGAATCCGAAACACGGCCCAGCTTCAGATCCAGACTGAATTTTGTTTCCCTACAATACGGCAAAGGAAAACAGAAGGGTCTGGCCACTTGCAATGCTAGGTCATTAAAAGCCGTGCCCAAATCTGCTAAGTCCTGAAAGTTGGGTTGATTTATTCTGGAAGAAAGAGCTTTCACAGAATACCCCACCCCAAGTCTGGCTGTGAGGAGATCTTGCGGGTCCTCTTCCATTCCTAAGGTGTCAGGCACTAATATTATGGTACACTGGTTAGTAAAAACTAGTAAAAAATGAGATTAGCATTTTTAGAGAAACTTAACATGACTTTCTAGACAGCAATTTTACAACTACAACCAATTATAGGCACAATAATTGTGGTGAAACTAACTTGAAGAACAAATGATACCATTTAAATGCCTGATCTGCAGATACAATTTGACATAATATATCTGTTTTTACATGAGCCATAAGTTTCCAGCAGATGTAAACAACAGAAACCATAAATCAGAAGATGAATTAAGCATTTTTCACCCTCATACTCAAGGTAGACACCAATGAGGTCAATTCTAGCTATTGATTTTTTTATTACTCTGAAAGAATGATTTTAACATACAGGATGCTATATTCTCAAATTACTGAGGTATCAGCCATGTATTTTCTAACCTAGTGCTAGTTCTATTTTCTATCCTAGTTCTAATTTCCTCTTCAAAGCAGAAATACTGAAACACTGTATTCTTTTCATCTCTCTCATTCTCCTGTCTTTCCTTTACCATTCTTCCAACCTCCATCTTCCTCTTCAGTACTACTAACAGCTTTTATAGAAAGCTTTACAGTTGTAATGTATTTATTGGCATGTGCATGTAAACTAATTGGGAATGGTTGGAGGCAGAGGAGTGTGGCAATGGTACAATGACGTATGTACCAAATATAATGTCCATATAGGCAAGCTCATCTTGCAAGATACACATAATAAAAATCAAGATCTGACAAGACCAACTTGTCTCGCAGCCTAAAGTACTGTTTATACAGTGCAAGATGTCTAAATCTCCATGTTCTCTTATTGATATAACACAACATGTTTTTAGTAATCTAGTAAGATCTGTCTACTTCTGCGCTGACGAAACTTTGGGGATTTTTTTGTTAACTTTTTTCATTTTGGGTTTTTTTTTTTTTTTTTTAAAGCAGAAATAACCAACATCTCTCAGGGATTTGGTGACCTTAGACCAAACTTCTTTAAGGCCTAACCTAAGCCTCAAAAGGTACCATTTGGGGGGGCAACTTTCAGCCAGAAAGCTCTCATCTGTGACATACTGGGATCCATGCAGCTCATGTGAAGACCCCTCAGCTTCCTCCAGCGTTCCAGAGAGCAGATACCCCAGAGAAGTGCTCATGTGTGACTTCTTAGAACTCAATACCCTCTGTGCATCGAGCCTCTGATAACTTTGGGAACCTGTGTACATAACCTCTAATTACTGTTAATAGTATGAACTCATTAAGTACTTGGTTCTTTGAAAACTGTAGCAAGTTTCTTTGTCAATACGTATCCACAACATCAAGAATAATCAGCAGATTCTCTGAGGGCTTCTTGGTGCTGGCTCAACGTGTGTTGTTTCACTGATGAGAGATAGCAACTTAAAACCTGACCTTTGACCAGCAACAGACTGGGTAAGGAAATGGCTGGGACGGGCAAAAGTGGGAGATGATGGAGAAGTGGAAAGAATGAGAAGTTGTGAGTAACAAGATTAAAACCCAGAAATAACAGAAGAGGAATTTTTTAAAAGGCCTGGCAGAGAGAAGAACAGGGAGGACACACAGGAAGTATTGTTTGGGGAGGGAAAAGACAGACAGGCTGTTGTGGTGGAGTCTTCAGTGCCCCTTGCTGTCAGACTAACCAGGATCACAGGGGAGTTAGCAAGACATCAAAGAAAGAATAAATCAAGTGTTATTGCAATCAGGAAGTTTATTCAACAATCTGACTTTCCTTGGGATTTATCTTGTAGGTAAGAAAAATGATGGTGAAGTCAGGAGCTCTGCAAAAAAAAAAAAAACCAACCCTCTCTGTTAGCTTATATATACAGAATCACACAGAACCATTAAGGTTGGAAGAGACCTTTAAGATCTTCAAGTGCAACCATCAACCCAACACCACCATGCCCACTACACCATATCCTGAAATGCCACGTCTACATGTTTTTTGAACACTTCCCATGATGGTGACTCCACCATGTCCCACAAAGAGATTTGCAGCAAAAGGCTCAGCCGTTGGCTGAAAAGCTGGCAATTGAAGAGGTAGAATTTCAAAGAAACTGAGGTAGACATTTTAGGACTAAAGCTGGGCAGTGGGATACAGTTTTCAGGGAGAACTGTCGCAGGGAGGTTCTGCACCAGGGAAAAAGTATTTGCGTGCTCACCAGCAGGAAAGTCACCTGCAATCTTCTTCGGTGCTTACAATGTGCCAGAGCCGAGGGGCTGAGCGCGGCGCGGTGA
>NW_010531938.1:0-255 GCF_000687285.1 Phaethon lepturus | reverse complement strand
GTCTTTGCGCCTCCCCACGGGAATTAAGGGAGGTTCGGGTTTTTGTTGGAGCCTTTTTTTCCGGCCGTAATCCACAACATGTGGTTCGCACGGAGCCTCCTGGCTAATGGGTTTAGGATTACAGGAATATGCACAAATCCAGCGTCTCGCTGTCACTCCGCGCGGCGCGGTGAGGTGATTTCATTAGGATTTAGGTTTAGAGAAAAGTCTCTCTCTCCCCCCCCCTTCATATTATTTTTATTCAATTACATCAGC
>NW_010531937.1:0-252 GCF_000687285.1 Phaethon lepturus | reverse complement strand
GCCGGGCTGGGGGTGGAGAGCCGAGGACAAAGTACAGCTTTGACTAGACCCCGCCAAGCCCACATAGCAGCTTTTCATCGGGGCTTGGCATTAGCAAGACACTAATTAGAGGCCATTCAGCTGGAAGATTTCTGGCGGGAGCTGCTCCACAAAAGAGCCACTGTTTGCCACCAGGGCTCAAGTCATCATTTTGTGCAGCCGCTCCTTGGGTTTCGGTCGGCGAGCCCCCGCAGCCCTGCACCTTGCGTCCCC
>NW_010531936.1:6238-7152 GCF_000687285.1 Phaethon lepturus | reverse complement strand
GTGGGGTTTGTTGCTTCCCGCGCCAGTGCGGAGCGCGCGGGGCCGCAGGGCTGGCGGTGCTGCGGACAGGTGTGAGATGGTGCAGGCACCCAGGGCCTCACCCTCCGGGCTTTCCCAGAGACACTCCTTCTCTCACCAGCATTATCCTTGTCCCCCGACTCTGGGCCTTCCTGCTCCCTCAAACGAGGCAAATGTGAGATCCAAAGTCTCATCAGCTCTGAATAAACCCCTCCCCAAAAAGACTTACTGTACTTCACAGGCAGTGTTCCAGTTAGTGCGTCCCGCAGCTAACACTCGATTTCCTGCAGCAACACGGGTGCTGCTGATTTGCTGTTCATTGGCCATCCAAGCTCCCTGTGGTTTCTTTTTTCATCATCCCGCTGGTAATACTCCTCCCAGCTGACCGCTTGTGTTACTTTGCTGCTCCGACTGCAATAGCTTGTCATTTTTGGTATTAAATTCCACGTGGAAAGCTCAGAGCATGTCTCACCTTCATCAGAAGCACTCTGTGATCCTACTCTACCTTCCCAAGTGCTCCCGGCCCTCCCTAGCTGGCTGACGTCGACAGTTATTAGGAGCGTATCCAGAGAACTGAAGAATCATTGTGGTGGGAAAGGACCACTGGAGTTTGTCCTCCTATGCACCCCCCCAGCTCAAAACGGGTCTGGCTTCAAAGTTAGGCTGGGCTGTACAGGGTGGTGGTCACTCAAGTGGCAAGCATCTCTGAGGAAAGACATTCCCTCTGGTAAATATTTAATTAACATGTTGAGCAGAATCGGGCTCGGGCTCTGCATGAAACCTCCCACGACGTGATCTCCCAGGTGCTAGGAAGCAGCTTTTGGGGTACAGTGTCCCAACCCGCTGCAGGGGACGCTGCTGCAGCCCTCTCCTCCAGGCTGGGGGGCCACGGGGGG
>NW_010531936.1:0-6207 GCF_000687285.1 Phaethon lepturus | reverse complement strand
TGGCTGGGAACCCGGGCGGGCCCGAGGCTGCCAGTGCCCAGCAGATGCCACTGGCACCTGCCCCGCTTTGGCACCTGTGGGCAGACGGGTGGCTGCGCCCGTGTCGGCTGCGAGCAGGGTCGGGTGTTTTTTTTACTGTCCAGGAACACTGCTCGGAGCTGATGGCCAGCAGTGTTTTGTGGTTAGTACCAAAGTCCAAGGCCCTGCGCCCTTTCCCTCTGGTGCACTTCGCTCCTTCGCAGCCCCCGGGCAATGTCAGTGTTAAGATAAGCTGGTGCAGGCTGAGCTGGACACACAACTGTCAGACATGAGTCTCATGCTCCCCAGCGTGTGTGCCAGCCATCACTCCCCTGCAAAGCACCCCTCCGCGCTCAGGGTGGCGCGGCAAGCTGCACCCACATCCCCTGCCTCGTCCCGCTTGGCTCCCCAGCGCTGACCTCTCCTGTGCTACACTCGCCCTGTCTGAATTCACTTCCTGGTCACTAACCTGCATACGATGTGATTTTCCGCTGTATCACCTGCAAAAAAACCCCTCTACCCATGAAGCACTCGAGCTCCTCTTGCCTTTCCTTTCCAAGGCTTTAAAGAGCCCTTCTGCAAATCAGTGCTGGAGGAAAAGCAACGACATGCTTTTCTTCCTGTCCCTCAACCCTTTATGCTGAAGAACAGACTGGTAGAAGTCTTGTGTGCCTCTATGCACATATTTTATATGGTCTTACAACAGGAACATATGGCTCAATGGCCTTGTTTCTAGATGACTAAAGAACTTAGAAGAAACAAGAGAAATTCTACAAGGAAACCCAAATCTTTGAAAGACAGAAATTTTATTTAGGTTAGATATTAAAAAAACCCTAACTATACTCATCATTAAGGAGGCTATGTGCTAAAAGCTCACCTGCACACCCACAAAGAAGCACAGGGAGACGATGGCAGAAGAGGGAGCCCAAACAGCACCCTGCAGGGCTGTTCCCAGTCCCACCCCAGGAGCCACCAGCCCACCAAAGGCCCATCTCAAGGAGGTCAGGGGAACGATGGCAGGCAGGAACCCAAATTACGGACTTAGTGGAAGGGATACCCTGTCCGGGCCCCTCCCAGGGCTGTCTCAGGGCGGCCTCAGCCCCAGCACACCTTTAGGACTGGGGAGGTCGCTGCGTACAGGGGTGTGGGACAGATGATGGGGTGCAGGGGAAGGTGCGTTTGGGGATTGCACAGGACTCATTAGGGGATGTTTAGGGGAGGAACCAAAGATGGGAAAAGGAATGGTTTAGGTGATTTGTGGAGGATCAAGTGTGGGAGAGTCGTGTGAAAAAGGTTTGTGGTGGTTTGGCCGGGACCTGCGCCTGACCAGCGCAGCCTGTCCCGTCTTCTCATTAAACTCCTTTCGCACCTTGCCCTGGGCAAGGGACTCTCGCCACCACACACAGGCAGTGCGTGGGGGTCTGGGTGCCAGTGGCTGGGACTCGTGCCCGTGAGGCAGCACCTGGTGTGGGTGTGTGGGTGAGTGTGTGAGTGGCAGTGAGGGTCCAGCTGGACCAGTGGCAAGGGGGTGTGGGGGCCAGGAGGGGGCTGTGGTTGCCAGGGGGACTGGGGGAGTGCCATCCAGCTGCCAAAGAGGCTGGGGGGGCCAGAGCACCATGCAGGAGTTGGTTACAGAGAGACTGGAGAGATTCGGATCAAGAGGCAGCCACTGGGCAGACTGACTGAGCACAGCTGCTGGAGAGAGCCACACTGTACATATGTGTGTGTATGTATATATAAATATGTGTATATATAAAAATACACATATATTTATACACATGCTCAGTAGCATACACCTCCCTCCTGCTCAGCCAGGGGAGAAGGTGGGATGAGGCCACTGGTGCTGTGTTCATGTGAGTGCTCTGCGTGGCCATCCATGTATATATATGGTATATATGTGTGTTTGTGTGTGGGCACATACTGGGAATACAAGCTCAGCCTGGCTACTGGTTGGGGCTGAGGAGACGGAGCCGCAGCAGCCTCTGTCAGGCTGTCACACCAGGCACAATGCATTTTTCCCCAACAGCAACCCATTTAAGATCCAACCAGAATTTGCAGTGAAGATCTGGCAGTATTTCCACTCCACAGAGCTGTGGTCCTTACAGAAAGCAGACAAAAAGAAGAAAACTAAGATCTAGCACTCCTGCTGATGCAGAAATTATTTTCCATGAGTTTATTCATCATTAAATGAATGCTTTTATGCCTCTGTATTCTCCTCAAAGCAGCAAGATCAATGTTTATCTCCCATCTGTTTTTTTCTATGTAGGTCACCCTCCTGAGCTCTTGCCTAGCTCTGTGGGCAGGGCCGGGCAGGAGCAGGAGTGACAGCAGCATTGCAGCCCGTGGCCGATCCCTGTGACCTGCTCCCAGCAGCCACAGGCACAGTCCATATACCTGAGTCACCACAGCTCTGGTCATGCTGCCCCACTGCCCTGAGGCACCAAAATATGGTCATGCCCCAGCAGCCTCTCAGAAACACTTGCTCTGGTTGTAGAAACCACAGAGTTCCCAGGATTTTTTTTTTTTTTTTTTTTTTTTACTTTGAAGCGTCCTCCCTTCCACATCACTCTGCACGCACCGAGAGCCACTAGCTGTAGTCACTGCTGCAGTCAGGCTCTTCCTTCTCAGGCCACCTCACATCCCTCCCTGTTCGATGGCCTTGCTGCCATCACGAGAGGTCCCCAGCAGTCATGCTCCTACACCTGCTTCCTAACAGCAGTTACTCCACCAGGACCCACAGCTGGTTCCACCACGATTTTGGCATAGGCTGCCCCCCCACCCCTGGCAGATGCCCTGGCCCAGGCCCTCCCCAGAAGGCTCCAGCCAAAGAAGGGGCACGGCAGGAGCCAGGGAACAGACTTCTGCTCCCAGCTGGAAAGGGAATGCCCCTGAAGGGGCAGGGGGGCTCTTCTCCGCCTGTCTCTTCCAGCCAGGAGGGAGGAACCCGGCAGCAGCACCCCAGCAGAAGAGGAAGCCGCAGCACTGCTGGGTATCCTAAAGTCTTCACCTCCTTGGCCCCTCACCCCCTGCCTTCCACCCCTCAGGTGATGCTGGCAGGGCAACACACTGACAGCTGGAGTATCAGGGGAGGACCGTGGCCCAGCACCAAGAACTACTGCAGACCCAAACCATGAAAGGGAAGAGGCGCTCTCAGATGTGCATTCACAGAGTGCCCCTTTGCGTGTCTGCTCCATACCACAGTACTGCCCATAGGCTCCCAAGGATATACTGCCTCAGAGCCAAGCTCCTCCTAGTGAGGCACCTCCTTTTTCGTTACCCTTAGCACCACCTACATGGCTGCAAGCAGGCAGCGAGCACAGCCTCAGCACATGCCCTAAAAAAACCTTCCTTGCATGAAGAGGGAGCTGCTCTGCTGCTCATTAAATGTGGAGCAAAGTCAATTACCAGTCCTTGCAGACAGAGTAAGGATGAGTACATTACCAAGTCTGCCTGGAAAGACCAGCTCACTAGGACAGCCAGGTGCTCCAGTAGCCACTGGAATGGAGATGCACACAGAAAAGATGTGCAGGTATCACCATAGGCCCAAAGAAGAGCTGTAACATAACAGAGCAAGGTGCTCAGGGCATGCTGCAGGTGAAACCTATGATAGCAAGATGGAGTTGAACCTGTGCAATGTATATTGGCGCAGTGGTGGGCCTTCAAAACCCACACTACCTCCTCTGCAACCAGCTACCTCCAGCAAATTCTGTACACTGCTTGTCCCCTACCTGCTTCTGAGTAAGATCTAGGACACACCTTTGCTTTTCCTTTTGTCATTTATTGTTCAGTATGGGACACAGGTGAGGTAAGACATCTCACAAGGGTCTAAGCTGACAGGCTCCTTGCTGATTGAGCTGAACAACACAAGGGACTGTAGTTCCTTTTTCCTTTCCCCAGCACCAGTCTCCTCCTCTCCCTGCAGCACTGCAGAGAAAGGGAGAGGCATTGGCCAGGTTGACTATGGGCTCTTACAGGAGAAGCGGCAACCAAGGATTTTGCCAATTCAGAGGGGAGGCTGTCACGACTCTGCAGAGACAGGCTCCTGCTAACAGGACTCCAACATGGTAGTGGGGGTTAGCAGCACAACTAGAACAGTGACCGTGGAGGGGGAAAGCCTCAGAAGAGACCTCTGTATTGAGACGTGTGTGATGAAAGGTCCCTCTTGCTTCCATTTCTTGCTCTTAACCACAAGGGACTGCTCCTCACAGGCTGTTTCAGTGTTTGGCATTGATAATATCCACAAACTCTGGCTTGAGAGAAGCTCCACCAACAAGGAAGCCATCCACATCATGCTGAGAGGCCAGCTCCTTACAGTTGCTGCCAGTGACCGAACCTAGGGAGGAAGCAGTATTTTAAGGTCAGATGTGTCCAAATCTAGAAAATGGGGCCAGGGCAAAGGTAAAACCTGCAAGGTACTAGCCACCTCTTACTATGCAGACAGTAGGACTGTCTTCACATTTACCCAAACAAGCTAGTAGGTGGTTCTTCATGCTCTGACAATCTCGAGCTTCCTCACCAGCAGAGGATGCTGTACAACTACAGCAACAAGCAGAGAAACAAAGTGCTTCCTGTACTGGAAAGGGGCTTCAGACTCATTTACCTCCATAGATGATCCTAGTTGACTGAGCAACAGCATCAGACACATGGCTTTTCAGCCACCCCCTCAACTTCTCATGAACTTCCTGAGCCTGCAATGGAACAGAAAGAGTCCTACTGAGGGCTGAGCCATTCTGCTGCAAACAGTTCCCTTCCAAAGAAAAGAGAGAATCTCTCTGAGAGAATCTTTAGATTCTCTAAATCCTTCAGTCTTTAGAGAGAATCTTCAAGAAGATCTCGAGTGGGAATAGTCAGTTGGCCATTTAGTCAGCTGCCTTTCCCTTGCTCATACCTGTTGGGGAGTTGCAGTTTTACCAGTTCCAATAGCCCAAACTGGCTCATAGGCAAGAACCACTTTACTCCAGTCCTTCACGTTATCTGGGGAGAAGGGAAGAGATACAGGTAAGCATAGTACTCCATGCAGGGAAAGGTAGAGCTGCAAAACTTTCTGGAACATGCAGACCTTTCAACAACATGATCATGTTAATATTGTGTATGAACATTTGCAGCAATGTATCTGCAAGCCTTACAAGGAAGGCCAGAATGGCCATTACAACCATTTCGTTAAGTGTCCAAAGCAGAAAAAAAGCACCTGTTTTCTTCCCTTACCAGCAATGGCCTTCGTCTGTTCAAAAACCACCTTCTCCGTTATGCCAGCTTCTCTCTCATCCAGCTTCTCTCCAATGCAGGCAATGACTCCAAGGCCCTCAGCTAGAGCATGAGCCACCTTCTGCCCAATCAACTGGGAATTGAAAAGAAACAAGGCAACCGGTAAGTCAGACCTACTCCTGTAGTCATATTTTAACTGCTCATCCCTCCAGCCTTTGCAGGCATATCTCAGCTGAACCATGTCTCCATTAAAGGGTCACTCACTTCATCAGACTCTCCAAAAACATGCCTTCGCTCTGAGTGCCCCAGGATCACCCATGTGGCTCCAATATCTTTGATCATTGCTGGGCTGAGGAGAAAGAAGATGACTCACACCTCTAGAAGGAATTCACAGCCCAGAGGCAGCCTGGCTTTACTCTCCACCGTGGGCTCACCTGATCTCTCCTGTGAAAGCACCCTTTGGTACCTTGTAACAGTTCTGCGCTGCAACTCCAATCTTTGCATCAAGCTTCTGACGGGCAAAGTCAAGGTAGATGGAGGGGGCTCCACAAACCACCTCTGCAAGGCAAAGGTGGTTACCCTTGAGACAGGTTACTCCTGAGAAGGGCAGAAACTGTACCTAGCCACAGACCCCAAATGCCAGCCCCAAGAGGTCATCTCTCTCTCCCCACCCCCAGGCGGGCTCAGCCTGCCCACCCTCGCTGACATTTTAGGGAACCTCAGCAGCAAGAATATCCCCGTTATGGGATGACTCAAGATCTGGTAAGAAGCCCATTCGCATGGGCTGCCACGTCCGTCGACGCGTTCACAGGGGTGCCTTGGAAAGGGCCCAACTGAGAAACCGGGCGAAAATCCCACCCCGCTGCCGGGGCCTGGCTGAGCCGGGGCAAGCGGGCAGCATCGGGTGACGCTTGGCGTTGTAACCGGGTACGGCGGCGGGGCGGGGGCAAGGCCAAGGCCCCGCAGCATGCCCCGGAAGCGCAG
>NW_010531935.1:1748-2137 GCF_000687285.1 Phaethon lepturus | reverse complement strand
CCTGCCAGCGGCGACAGCGCCTGGGGGTCCCCACACTGCCGCTCCTGTCCCGCTGCGCTCCGCAGGCACGGCCGTGTCTTTCAGAGTGCCTTGCCCAGTGCTCGAGGACAAATCCTGCCCCAGCGGATCCAAGTCAAGAGAGCAACTGCGTACTACCCTCCAGACTTGGGATCCAAAGGGCTCTCCAGCTGTCTCCCTTTTTGCTTTGGATTCAGTAGAAACTGGCTCCTGCTGTAGCTTTCGCTTACGGAGCGGGAGAGTTTGCAGCGCTTGCCTCTGGCATACTTGGCCGGTTTCAGCGTAGCATTGGCCCAGCTCTCCAAGGGTGAAGTGCAGGCGTTACCACCACGTGCACAAGATGGGTGGTTGCTCCAGGGATGTTCTGCCTG
>NW_010531935.1:0-1717 GCF_000687285.1 Phaethon lepturus | reverse complement strand
GCTGGCGTGGGTCCAGCGGCCGGGTGCTGCTCACGCACATCCGTCGGCTCTCAGAGGGGGATGTTCCAAGGCCAGACAAGGGCCACCTCTCCGCATCTCTGCTATTAAGGATATCAGAAGTGTGGCAGGAGGCCTGTCCTGACTGTAATTAAATACAGCATCAGTTCTCCTTGCCTCCTCATGCTATGCTTATGTTATTGAGCAGAAGAGAAGTCCAGGCTCAGTGTTGTGAAGAGGTGAGGTGAGCACAGCGGAGAACAGCACCAGCATCTTTTCATTCACAGAAGAAAAGCATTTCTCAGCTTGGGTGAACTCCATCAACATCAGTAGAGCGGCAGATCAGAGCACCACGTCCCAGCACCATCCTGGCAGTCTTCCTCCGCCTCGCTTCAGTGTTCGTGCTGTATATCACATCAGAGGGGTCCCACTGAGGATCTCCAGCTTGGATAACCTTCAGGAGAGCTGCTCTCCAGTAGCACCCAGGGCTGCTCTGTCTTCTGCAACCCAGCACTGGCAAGGGACGTCCCATGGCAAGTTCCCTGGTTCAGTGACCGCTAACCCCCCTTGGCCTGGGTATTAGTCAATGTCAGTGCCCAGACTGCGTCCTCCAGGGCTCAGCCTTTGAGCCGTCGCGGGTGCCCGCAGAGGGGCTGTGGGGTGCTGGCTGTCATAACGTGGGATGCTGGGCATACGTGTTTTTTTCCTGGAATGAATAAATGTGTCCTCCGGGTGGTACATCTCCTGAAACTCTCTCTCACAAGCCATGACATCTACCTTGGGTGAGATAGGAGCTGAGGTGTTTGCTGGATCAGGATTTGTTTTCTTCCCTTACTTTCTAAGTAACTGCTTTTGTTTCTCTTCTTTCTCCTCAAGCTCCATAGGAGCCGTGGCTGGTGTGTGCACAGACAGCTGAGGGTTTGCTCGTGGATATGCCGTGCTTCTTTGCCTTCTGTCCCTTGATTATCAAGTTCAGCTCAATTTGCAGGTTACCCCAGAAGAGAAATTGTGATGCTGGTGGGAAGCTGTGGAGTTGGGAGAAAGCAGGGATAAAACCATCCCATTTCAGCCCTTTTGCCGACTGTCTTATGGATCGCCTTGGAATTTCCTTTAAGGCCAGCGTGCTTCTTCATGCGCGAGTGTCGTGCAGGAAAGTTTTGCTGCTGTGGTTGTTTGTTTGTTTGGCTGCTTTCTGTTTATCTGCGGAAACCAAAGCCTGTCTTCAAGGTTACTCTGTGCGTCGACACCAAACATGACAACTCCTTCTCCAGCCAGGCAGCACAGAAATTTGGACGAATAACTGAAAAGCAACACCAAGCGGTGCTGCGCCGGAGGTGGCCGTGGTGGCTGCCCCACAGGCTGGCGAGCAGGCGGCAGCACCTTCCCTCCAGCCCATGATTTCGGAGGTAGCAGCACCAGCACCCTGCCAAGCACCGAACGCTGGGCGGGGGTCCCCGACGTTAAGAAACAGCGTAGGTAAAACCTGCTGGCTTCACTTGAACTTGTAGAGCTGGAAAGGTGGTCCTGAGGCTGGCTCAGGGCAGGGACTTGCACTGGCCCACCTCCGGTGAGAGCGGAGCAGGAGACGGCATCGCTGCCTGGTGCGGGGCGCGGAGCGCAGCGGGACGGACGGACACCAGGCAGGAGCACCCATCCCACTCCGCGGGTCCCGGCATGTGTCGCGCTCTCGCCTGTGGCCACCCAGCGCCTGCTCCACCGT
>NW_010531934.1:0-1446 GCF_000687285.1 Phaethon lepturus | reverse complement strand
GGTGACAGCCTGGCCCAGCTAGTCCCTGCCACAACGGCCCCGGGGCCAGAGCCTGCCCCGCTCCTGCAGCCAACTCCGAGCTGGCAGAGCCGTGCGTGGCCCTGGCGGCAGAACCACGGTGCTGCTGAGAGCAGGGTCTCCCCGCGGTGAGCCCACGGTGGGAGCGAGGCCTCGAAGGCTTCCCTAGGGCGCAGCAGCATCGCTACAGCCTGGCCCAGCTAGTCCCTGCCACAACGGCCCCGGGGCCAGAGCCTGCCCCGCTCCTGCAGCCAACTCCGAGCTGGCAGAGCCGTGCGTGGCCCTGGCGGCAGAACCACGGTGCTGCTGAGAGCAGGGTCTCCCCGCGGTGAGCCCACGGTGGGAGCGAGGCCTCGAAGGCTTCCCTAGGGCGCAGCAGCATCGCTCCCTGGCTGGTGCTCGCGACGGGCGGGGGGCAGTCCTGGCACGGTGGCCCTGGCGGCAGAACCACGGTGCTGCTGAGAGCAGGGCCTCCCCGCGGTGAGCCCACTGCCAGGGTGACCTTGGGGAGTCACCCTGGCCGGCCTGGCCCGTGCTGGCTCCATCCCTCCCGGAGTCGCTATCAAGACTTGAAAACCATTGGGGAAGAGCTGCTGCCTGTGTTTTGATGCTGCAAGTGGCGTAGGAGAGTTCCCAGCCCAGCGGGGAGGAGCCGCAGGCAGAGCCGCGGCATCGTCTGGGTCTACAAACGTGCACATAAGCAGGGCTGGCTCAACGCAGGGCTGAAAGGCCGGTCGTGCAGAGCCCACTCTGCTTGTGCGTGTTGAGGACGTGTGTCCATCTGTTCCACATCGGTCCTGCCTTTAAAAAAATATTATGTTTTTCTAGTAATGATAATGGAGTATGGACCCAGTTGTGTTTGCCCTGCAAAACCCGTTTTCCCATCTTAAGATAAAATCATTACCCAGCTGCATATGTGACATCATTTCATAATCGGGGTCATTTAGAGATCCTGTCTCCTCACGGACACAGCACTGTGATTATTCAGGCAAAATTCAGGGGCAGACTTGCTCCAGGAACAAAAGTTGCCATTTACGTGAATATTGAATTATTAGGAAGCAGCCTGGGTTGAGATCTCGAGCTGCAAATCTGATAAGAGACCTTGTAAATCGTGCGCCGAGGTGGAGAGTGCTGAGCAGAGCCACCTCCTTTTGGGGGGGGGTGGTCAGTTGTCTTCTCTTGTCTTCGCTGTTTCTGGTCTTTATTGATGGGAGGAGAAAACCCAGCTAGCATCGACATTTTCGTTGTTTATTTCTGTTGGTGTTTCTGCAACTGGGGCATCAGCCTTGCAGCGGGGTTGGGGGCTGGGGGCCACATCCAGCCCTCGTTTCGCAGTGACCTGGGGTTGCTGGTCTGGCTCCCGTCTTTACACCCCGTACGCACCCGGGAGCCGGGCAGAGGAGTGTGCGGGGCTGGGGGTGCTGCGAG
>NW_010531933.1:1128-22570 GCF_000687285.1 Phaethon lepturus | reverse complement strand
ATGATCTTAGAGGTTTTTTCCAACCATAATGATTCTGTGATTGGTAAAAAATGTGTCTGGTACCTTTTCTGAATTAAGGGGAAAAAATGAATTATTCATTTTGAATTTGCTATCTTCTTCATACTTTTGGCACAGATGAGAAGCAGTGTGGATTGCTGAATGGCAACAGGCTGAGGATGTTGAAGGATATAAGGGAGCTGTAGATCGTACATACAGGGCCAGTGTTGACAATAAAACTTGCTGCTTTTTTGTACCATGCTGTTAGAAATTCATCCTGACTAGGTGTTTGAGATTAACTGATCTTCGATGAGTGTACTCAGGGCTCAGGCAGGAGTCCTGGTGAAGCTAACTCTGTGATTTAAAGCGTTACAGACCCAGCTGTGGCCCTACTGCTCTGCCTTCAGGGCAGCAGTACCAGCATGGGGCTTGTGGCTGCTCTGGTTCAATGTACCAGGACAAACCTGGCTTTGCCAGCAGTTTAAGCTACCATGCAAACTGTGAAACTCAAGCTGGCTAACCGTAAGTACCTATGCTTTTTGCAAAGCATCCTACAAGGACGGCAACTTTTTGTGAAAGGGAAGATCAGATAGCTGTGACAGCCAACTGACCCCTCATAACACTTGGGATATACTTTGGCTGAGGACGGATTTCACAAAAAAAAATTGATCTTGGAAGATAGAAGACTTCTAGAATAGTAGAAGTCATAAGAATGTCGTAAAGCTTTATTAGATACTGGTTTATGTATGTATTTTTTCCTATAAACTAATTTACCTGTGTATTTATGCTGTAGGAATAGGAGATGAGTGTGTAAAGTTCTGTTGAAAATAGTGCATACATTGATAGAACTTCTTAGACTACCGTAAAGACTGAATTCCTGCACTTCACAGTCTACTGAAAACTTACATTTTTCTTCTTCTGAGAAGATTTTTTTCTTAAGATCTTTCAATCCTTCAATTCCCAAATTGCTGAGAAAAAATCATTTTCTTTGGAGGGTGAATGGCAATATCTTCCAAAAAGACCAGCTAGTCTGACTGACCTCTGAGTCATATTACTGCTGTTCCCGCAATACCATTTTCCTCTTTTGGCCTCTGTCCATAGCTTCCTAGTTTGAATATTTGCAATTGCTTACAAAACAACAGTTTGAAATTAGAAAAAAAGATTATTCCTTGGTTTTAAAAATGGGGTTTGCACCCTTAAGTGACAAATTACCAGCTTTTTTACACCTCCTCCATTTTCCTGTTGAAAACATTGCCTCAAGGCCTGCAGATGCACCTTTGCAATGGATAAACTTGTAGCTTGTGTTTTGAGATTCAGTAGAGCTCATTTCAAGCTCAGCAAGATCATGCCTTAAGCAACTAAAGCAATAATAGTTAATCAAGAGATTTTCACTTCCTAAGATTGTTCTCTTAACCTGTTTCTTCTCTCAGGATTGAAAAATGCTTCCCCTGCTCCACTCTAGAAGATGACAAGAATTAGTGTAGACTGTTACTGGTTTGGGGCTTTCTACTTCTTACATGTGCCTTTAATAGTCCAAAGATGTATCTAGAATAATTTACTGTGGCTTTTCACTTACTCTGTGGTATCCTATGAAATATGTGAAATGTAAAGAGACAAAAAATGTTACATATTTATCTTACGGATTCTAAGGAAGTGCATTGTTGCATTCAAATGTGTTTTCAAAATTTTTCAAAGAAAGTGTTTGTGTTTGGGGATGATTTTTTATTTTAAAGGAAAGTAGTCAAAAAACTTGAAATTATGTGTTTTCAGAAAATAGAATAAATAGAATAAATATAAAGAGCGAAATCATAAAACAGTGAGCAATATTACCTAAGCAACTAAAGTATCACTAAGTGAAGGGTATACAGTTAAACTTCAGTTCATATTCAAGACGTCTTATCTGGTATACACACTGTCTTCTTAGTAAAGATCAGCCAACTTTTAGGAAGAACGCTTCTCTAAAAAGACATTATTACCTTGTGTTTTCTTCTGCAAATTGTTCATCTTTTATAGCTTTGTTTTTTCTTTTTCCTTTGCTTAACAGATGACCCTAAAGTGATTGTTGCCAACCTTACAGTAAGTATTTAGGACTGGGAGGTATCTCTGTCAAAACTGCACTGCGCACTTCGCCTCTTAATTTGGCGTGTTATTCAGCATTCTCTCCTCACTCTTTAGGCAGGAAAACCAGCCATTAATATGAATAAAAAGCATTAAATGGTGCCCTTCATGAGTACAGATTAATGTTTGTCATAAATTCCACTGTTTGCTGCTGTAGTAGCTTTCATAACCTTTTTGGAAAGTGCAGAGCCAGAATCTCCCTGACTGTCTTGACTCCCTGAATTGAGTCTATTTATTCATTCCTTCAGAAATGGAAAGTAATCTTTCAGGGTAAATATTTTACTAGGACTTTGAAGACACTGAGAAAGTTAATTTGATAGCCTTCAGCTATAACCTTATATTTAATGGAAAAAAAAGTCTTTAAAATAAAAGGTGATTAAAAAAAAAGATCAAATTTTATAACCAGGTGGCTTTAAATATATCTGCAGACAAGATGTATTTTGAGCCTTCAGCTTTCCTCTGAAACTAAAGCTTTGGTCCAATTGGAATAAAATTCTTCATCCGTGAGCTAAATTAGTGTGATATTTTGCATGATGCTTTCACCAAGACTGTCATAAGACTGAAGCTTTCCAAATACATCTTTGAGTGACTCCCTGGGCCATGGTCTTATGTAAATATTGTACAGAAAAGGCTGGACCATGTACTCTAGATGTACACTTTATTTTCAAGACGTCATCAATAATGATTGTAACAGCTTGATTTCTGTAGTTCAAGGTTTTATGTGTGTCTAAGCTAACTGATAGCAGTGTCGTTTGTAACCATTTATTTTTCAGTGTAGAAAGCCAGACCAGCACTTCAAGCCTTATTTGAAACAGCACCTGCCTAAACGCTTGCACTATGCTTACAACCGAAGAATTGAGGATGTCCATTTACTGGTTGATCGCAAATGGCATGTGGCAAGGTAAACTCTTGCTTTTGCTTCCATCCTGATTTTCAGCCTTTTTTTTCTGAGGACACAAGACACCTGGGATTCCACTCTCTGTCAGCATCCCACTCCTGACCCCTGGGGGCAAGAGAAGTTTTGAACTCCTGGTGAGGTTCAGGAGTTTTGGTGCAGGGGTATATGGCTCAGAACACAAAATTGTTTTAAAGTGTGGGAAAAGTGTGGCCTCTTCTCCCAAGTAACTAGTGATAGGAAAGAGGAAATGGCCTCAAGTTGCACCAGGGGAGGTTTAGATTGGATATTAGGAAAAATTTCTTCACTGAGAGGGTGGTCAGGCATTGGAACAGGCTGCCCAGGGAGGTGGTGGAGTCGCCATCTCTGGAAGTGTTCAAGAAACGTGTGGATGTGGCACTTCAGGACATGGTTTAGGGGACATGGTGGCGCTGGATTAATGGTTGGACTTGATGATCTTGAAGGTCCTTTCCAACCTAGTGATCCTGTGATTCTGTGAAAATCAGTAGCCGGATAGGGTAGAAACCCAGATTAGTTTCCCCAAGCAGCTGTGTGGTTTTTAACTGATTACCTCATATATAGGAGCTGGTAAGCTTTTTTAATAAGGTGCAAGCTTACTCCAACCAGGAAGCAGGGGATATAAGAGGTAGGGGAGGACATGTGTGATCAGGGGACACTAAGGAACAAGGGGCTGAGTGGATGCAATGAGTAAATGGAAAGAAGATGGAGATATTGGCAGAGTGGCTGAAAGCCTGAGAACATGTGGAAGCACATGACAGGGTGGCTGTCAAAATTCTGGCAGTGTATTGTGTTGCAAAACAAATCTGCAGAAAACTGGGATGCTTTAGCTCAGAGAAAACCCTGTTTTTGTTTTTTCTTTCCCATATTCCTCTGAAATTTCAGTTATAAAATGTGGGCAATTTTAAATATTCTTTGTTAGATAAAAACTGAGTGCGGAAAAACAATTTGGCACTTATGTATAGAGTGAACAGGAGAGGAATAGCCTTTTTTTTATGTATTGTGTGCTCCTTTCTGCTTTAATAGATATTCTTTTTCTTGCTTTGATCTTTATACACATGTTGTATATTACAGTATGAGAATGGCTGAGTCTTTATGCATAAAGCTGACTCAGTGGTTCTTGGAAGATGACGCAGCTTTTGGCTCATGGAAATCTGTTATAAGCTTTAAATTGTGGTATGTTTTTTTGCCTGTATAGCTGCCGGGCAAACACACGGTGTGTTGTAAGTGCCTTTTGACATCTGTGCTTATCTCTCTGTGAATTATGCAAGGATCACTCTGCTGAAGCAGTGAATGAGAAACCCCAATTGCATTCTTGCATAACTCCACTAGCTGGCTGGCCGGCTGCCCTGTGCAGTTTCTGTGGCTAGGGTTCATGTCCATTTCAAACAATCAATGAGGTTTAGGTCTATAAAAGTTTTAAGTTTTAAGAATTTTACTGGGACTGATGAGCTGACCCAAGTTGATTTACATTTAGCATTTTCTTATCAATTACATCAGACTTTCTTTGGCTTTTTTATTCATTAGGTTTTTTGAAATCTCATTGACCAATAATTTATTTGTTAATGTAACTGTAATTCATTGTATATCTACAGTCAGAAAAATGGTCATTAGAGGCCTCATTGCTGTAACTGTAGTAATTTACAAGGCCAAAACCAAACTTTGGCTGAGCATCATTTTATTGCAGATGAAGAAATTAACTTGTAGGATCATCTGGTCCGCTGCATGTACTGCCTGCACATGGCCCTCATAAAACTGTAAAAAAAGTACTCTGGAACAAGCTGGTAATTATAATTGCTATGACACAATACTTATTTTTCCGCATATTTTGTAAAAAAAAAAGCTCAGAAAGAAGCTCGTAATTAGTGTTTCTATGATACAGCACTTATTTGTCAGCTATCTATCTTCATTACAATCTCTCTCTTTTTCTCTCCAGCTTTGTTTCTGCTCTCCATTTTTGCTTATTGGGTGGAAGACAAACAGGTGAAAGCACTTTACAGCATTGTGTGACATTTGCAGCATTGTAATGTCACAAAAGTGCTTGCTTAGAAACCTCTATTGGCCTTTTGAGTACTGGGAGAGTATGATCCAAAATACCTCCAGTCTGTAGGAGATTATGTGATATCAGAAGTCTGAGAAAACAAGTAAATAGATGCTCAGGTTGTTATCAATGAGTAAGACTTGTCTCTTAGGATTGCACCCAAGCAGGAGCAGTGAGAGCACAGGGAGAAACCCCGGGGTCATTGGATGAGCTTGCAGTCCCCACTTCTGCTATTCAAGAAAGATGAGCAATGCACTGCCTTGTAACCTTATCCCTTCTACCCCCAAAGTATGTTGTCAGGTCAGCCACCATACCTACACATTTCTGGAAATTTTCTAATACTTTTTAAATTTAGGAAAGCTGTGGATGTTTACAAGAAACCAACGGGAAAGTGTTTCTTCCATGGAGACCATGGCTATGACAACAAGATAAACAGCATGCAGGTATGAGCAAGGCAGTAACATTTAGGGGAGGGTCACAAAGGGCAGAAGAAATTGAGGTCTCTAAAATATAAATATTCACTGAAAAAAAACCCCTATCTTTTAATGCTGTTCTTTTGTATTCCTCCCTCTCTCTCTCTTTTTTTTCTTTCTTTTTTTTTTTTTAGACTGTCTTTATAGGTTACGGCCCTACATTCAAATACAAGACCAAAGTACCTCCTTTTGAAAATATTGAACTTTACAATCTCATGTGTGGTAAGCTACCTGCTTGAGAAATTTCAAGAGAAACATGCTGTTTTAGCTGTTAGGGCTTTGTTTAGGCACCCATGAGCTCATGCCACAGCAAGTGACTAATGACACTGCATTCCAGGTGGTTGGTGTAAGGTCAACGTATTGACTGTACATTTGCACTGGAAAATGCAGGAGTAGTTATAGTAAAACTGTTTTCCAGTGTCTTGATGCAAATTAACCTTCTTGTCAATAAGACAAGCATTCAGACAGCATTTGCAATTTTATGATTTGGACAAAAGATTAGTATTTTTATTACATTAAAAGCATTCGTTAACATGTCATGGGTGTAAACAGTATTGCACATAAATGTCTTGGCTTAGTAGAGATGCTGCTGCATACGCGGTTGCAATCTAACCATCATTGACTTATCTTTGGTGTTCTCATAGATCTGCTTGGATTAAAGCCTGCTCCCAATAATGGCACCCATGGAAGTTTAAATCACCTGCTGAGAGCCAATGTCTATAAACCAACTGTGCCAGATGAAGTTGCTAAGCCACTCTATCCTGTTGCCCTACCTTCTGCATCAGATTTTGATATAGGATGCACATGTGACGATAAGGTAGGTGTTTAGGATCTGCTGATGCTTCCCCTATTAGCAGTAGTTGCCTATTAAAGTTGTAGCCGTTTTACTTATTTTGAGAGGGTTTGATCTGTAAGAATTTCCCAGATCCTCCCTGTGAAGGAAGCGTTTGTGTCTTTTTGGAACAATTACGGCTTTTTGTAAAACAAGAAACAAAAAAATCAGTGTTTTTTAACACTAGTTTTGTTTTGCTAGATGCCTAGTAAAATGAGACGTCAGAATGCTACAGTGATCTAATCTTGTTCCTTTTTTCTATTCTTGAGAAGAACAAGTTGGACGAACTCAACAAGCGCTTTCATGTCAAGGGAACAGAAGGTAAGAACCTGGTGCCTCAGTTAATAAAAGCTGTTTTCGGGTTTTTTTGTATCATTGGTACCAGAAGAACTCCTGCTTTGGTTTAGTTAATGTATAGTAAACTGTCTTTTCAAATAACTGTTAAAATAGCACATAGACATACCTGAGATATGTGGACAAGACTAAGTGCTACTCATATGAGGAAGTGCACACTTTCTTTTGCTGTAAGCAAGACTAAAGTATCACTCAAAGTGATAGGTGTTTTAGCTCTTCCTTTCCATCACTGTTAGGAGGTTTTATCTCTGCTGTGGAGGTGGAGAGCTGAGGAAAGGACAAGGAGCATGAGGCTCCACTCAACCACAAGTGATCATTGGGGTAAAAAACATAGACCACATCTGCACACTATATTTTACCAGTATTGTTCAGGCTTAGGTTTCACCAGGTCGGTGTTAGAAAGGATGGCACAGCTGCTTTGACAATCCCTGACCGGGTCTTTAATGCTTGGTTTTTAGGGTGCAGATTATCCACTGAAACAAGTGCAGAAATGCTCTGCTGGTTCAGGGATGCTCAGTGCAATTCTGTCCCTCATCAGTGTTCAAGTCAGTGTTACTCTCAGGAGAAAGCATCCCTTGCTCTCCTGGACGCTGGTTCCTGCACTCTCCCTGCTGCAGGCCAGCACTGACTTTTGTGTGTGTGCACTCAGCCGCATCAGGGCTGTGGTCTAGGTTAAAACATAGCGATAGGACCAGAGGGGAGGGGAAGGGAACTGCTTTTCTGAGCATCAATACTGACTGAAAGGCACACCAAAGCACAGCTTGCTTTCTCACAGCTGTGATCTGGTTCAGCATAACAATTCACAGCATCCCCTTCACCATAACTATTGTCCAAATTAGAAAATTATAAAGCTTTGAGTTTAGACATGGGCTTTCAACATACTTCAAGTTGTATTGCTCAGATGACTAAGGAGTTTGTTTTTTTTTTAATCCCGTTATGAAGCTACTTCTTCAGTTTCTATGTTGTGAAAAGGCAATGCAGCCTATCCTTTAGTTTATAGAGGTGAAATTATTCCTTTTCTTTGTGAGTTAAATTGCCTTTCTGTAACTTAAACTGATTTTTCCCATTAGTGAAGAGCTACTCTGGCAATTTCTGGCACCAGGAAAACACTCCCTCACCATTGTACTCCTAGATATCTCAACATCTCTACTTTGGTTTAAGGTTTTGGTGCTTCTTCACTTCAGTAGTACTAAAATAGTATTTTTGATTTATTTAAAGATCTAAGCATTTTAAACTAATTTCACTTGCTGATTTGTAAGTTGTCTGTTAAGCGGAATGAAGTGTTCCTTATTTAAACAACAAGCAGTTCTGCTACCTGCAAGTTATTTCGTATTTTATGACAGGCTGTTGCACCTTCTTAGAGATCTTCCTGTGCTTAGTTGGTAATTTCCTTCTCCTGCATGGTGCACCATGCATATTTAGTTGATGTTGTTATTCACATGCAAAAAAAAAATTCCTTCAGCTTTTCTCAAAAAAAGCAAGTTTTTAATTTTTGTCCTTAGACAAGGCTTTTCCTACTTTCTTTCTTGTGTCCTATAAAAATATCCTCTATTTGGACTCAAACAGTAATAGAACATGCCCTTTTCTTTCAGGGTAAAAGCCTATCTGTGAACGGTGTTAGGCTGCTTTCCTTGTTTCTATGTTTTGATTTCCAAAAGCGAGCCAAGCCTGTTTGGCAAATGGTTATCAAAATCAATAAACTGTGCAACACAATGCAAGATCAGCCAGGAAATTTATTTTTCTTCTCTTTCAATAATGTTTTTCTTTTTTATAAGCAAGCTTGTCAGAAGTATCTACTGACATTTAATGATAACATATCACAAAGACAGAAGAAAAGCAAGTTTTGCAGAGTTGGAGCCAAAGGTTTTTTTAGCCAAAGTTAGGAAAAGGTTTTTTTTGTTTGTTTGTTTTCTTTGATATTACTGACAGAAAATAGCACATCAGTCTTCAGAACATCATCTGTATCAGCCAAGTGGAAAAAAATTCTATCTTAGTGAGTGAGCACTTTTGCCTCCCTTTTGCCAGGGACTTTACAAAAAGCATAGGAAGGAGAGAAAGTCTGGAGAAGAGTGGCAGGAGTGACAGGATAAGGGCTGATTTAAAGCTACGAAAAAAGTGCTTATCACTTCATGTGTGACTGAAATGTGGACACAAAGCTCCTTGTGTAGTCTTCTGCATTTGGAGAAGCACCCTCCCTCCATGCTATGACCCCAACAAGCTTTCGGGTGCAGAAGGGACTCTTAACCTCAAAGCGGGTTCTGAGCCTGGAAGGGGGATCACCACCAAAACTATTGAAGGAACTGCTGCTCTCCCAGTTACACAATTTCCTTAGCAGTTATTCAGGGTCAATATCCCATTAAGGATCCCTGTAAAATCAGCATGTGTTGGAAAGTCTACCCCCCCTCTTTAAGGTTTTAAGTCATAAATGTAAATATAATTTCTTCTGATCCGTAGACAAGCATCTTCTATACGGGCGCCCTGCAGTACTGTACCGCACAAAATACAATATCTTGCATCACAATGACTTCGAAAGTGGCTACAGTGAAACATTCCTGATGCCTCTCTGGACATCCTACACTATTTCCAAACAGGTTAGTGCTGTCTTTGCTCTTGAAGAAGTGCTTAAAATATCCTGGGGAAATCTGTTCGGTACCTGCATTCTTGAAGTCTCAAAATTCCTTTTCCTCAAGTAGACTTTCCCACCAGAAATTATGTCAAACACCACTGAAAACAATGCCAAAATCCTTTTTTTTTTCCCTTCAGGAGGAAACAGTTTTAAGGCAGAAGGGCTGTATATTTCTTTTCCTCTTTTCATTTTCTTTCTAAGTTTTGCTCGATGGGGGTTTGTTTTATTATGATAGCATAAGCAGCGACTTCATTTGAATTATTTCCCATGGTGACTTTTGCTACCTGAAGGAGGGACTCTGCGGCAGGCACAGGAGCAGGACTTGGTTGTACAGCTGGGTGGTTTATTTTACTCCCCACAAGGCCTTCCATCTAATCTGCCGGCTATATGACATTGTTTTCTTTTGGCTATAAATGCTGAAATTACCTTTCTTGCCATTTCTGTGTATGTTCCTCAATGCAGGCAGAGGTTTCGGGTGTCCCGGAGCACCTGGCCAGCTGTGTGAGACCCGACCTCCGCATTTCTCCAGGAAACAGCCAGAGCTGCGCTGCCTACAGAGGCGACAAACAGCTCTCCTACGGCTTCCTTTTCCCTCCTCGTAAGTTCAGATAACTTTTTAATACCTAGAAGTTTTGTAATTTTCTTTTTTGTTAGGGAAAACCTTGGGTATGAAAAAACCTCCCACCAGATAAAAACAGACTAAGGGATTTTTGAGATTGTTGGGAAAGAATATAGGTAGGAATGGTTTAATTTCCTGCTGCTCCAGGGTGACTTCTTCCCCCATGATGTCTGGTCCTCAGAGGAGCTGCTTCTGCACTGCTGTCACATATGGGCCTAAATGGGATGGATACATTATTCTTACTGCGCTTCCTGAGGACCAGGGCCCGGTGCCACAAACTGCCATCACGGCTGTGGTCCCTCAACTCTACGAGAGATGCTCCTAAATGGTGCCCAGCTTCATGTATCAAAAGAGTCAAGTGTCCCAGTTTAGTTAATAAAAATAAAGGTGAACAAAGAACTACACAGAGTAGGGGTACAAGCTAGAAGACAATCTTCAAAAGCTGGTCCTTTAAAGTCAGGGGATAGATACCAGTTTATATCAACTGGGAATCTAGTCAGATTTTTTAATTTTGAATTCAAACAGCAGAAAGATAAACATAGAGTTATAGAATCATAGAATACTACGTTAGGGACCTCAAGGGTCATCTGTTCCAACCTTTCTTGGCAAAGTAACGTGTTTAATTTATAAATCCGTATTAGACTTTCACATACTGTAAAAATTTGTACCATCCTATAGAAAGAATGCTAGTAGAAAACCTGTGTAAATGAATGTCCTGGATTCTCCTGTTGTAGTTACATTGCTTCAGTCTTGATCTTCTGAGATTAGTAAATGTTCAAGGGACACAACCGTCTCACAGTTGTGAACATCATTGTTTTACCTTTCTCACTCAGTGGCTGAAATATTTCACGCTGGATTTCTGATACGGAATTACTGGTACAGAGGCTTGCTCAGAACTAGAATCCTGCACTCCTCTCCCTGGAAATTGCCTCTTTTGTAAAAGCCTGCAGAGCAGCTCTCTGACTTTTAAGACTGTAAAAATAGATGAGCTATAAAAATATTTTGAACTGGTTGACAGTTGAGGCAAAAATAAAATCTTTACTCCCCATGTTCAGCTGTCACACTACAGGCATATAATGTGCACTTTTGAATATAGCATTCAGATTACTGTTTAGGTGACAGTATTTATCTCTGAAACCATTTTCCAAAACATTTTTATGTTCCTTGAATTTCTGATATTTCATCTTATTAATATTTTTCTCTTTTATTGTTTTCAGAATTAAGTTCCTCTGCAGAAGCAAAATATGATGCTTTTCTAATAACAAATATAATTCCGATGTATCCTGCCTTCAAAAGTAAGTGCCCTTTCCATGGCTTTTCTTCTCTTTCCCAATGTTTTTTGAGTTATGATAGATGTGTTGGACTGTGGAATGAATTGATGGGAGAAGTTTTGAACATAAAGTTCAGTTACCTGCACCCAGCAGATAATACATGTGGGCACCGGTATAGTTCTAAGTATGGGGAGGGAAGATACCACAAGAAAGGTTTAAGCTTTAAGAAAAGTTTATTTGCCTTGATGCTGGGCTAAGATAGGAGCACAGGCGTGCTGTAGTTCAGTAATTTTGCTTTGTGCCACAATAATTCGGTTTGTGCAAGACCATCCAGATTTTCTTGTCTGTAGCCCATGTTAATGCAGAATGTACTTAGGCAACATATTTTTACTTCTCAGCTGGAGCCACCTGGGAGCGTGCACTTAACATGTTCTTGTAGTTCAGGGACAAGTGATTATTTTTGGTTTTTCTATCCATGTCCTTAGAGGGAGACCAAACATATTTATTACCTATAAAGAAAAAGGAAGAGGAAACCAATTTAAGGAAAATGAGGAATGACTTAAACCTGGCTGAAGCTTTCAGCGCTGCAGGGATATAGCATTAACTTTTCTTTTGTCTGCACATCCCTTTTCTCTCTAGTTTTGCCAAGAGGTAGGAAAACCATCAGACTATTCTGGTGGCATTTTTGGCTTGGCAGGAATTGAGAAGCCTTGGAAGACTCTCAAGAGCCTGTTCTTGTGAGATTTCCAATTCAGATGTTAGGCCAGAGAGGTTTGGATAAACATCAAAGCCTATGGGAGGCTTTTTCTTTTTAACCAGAAAAGAGTGTTTTTAACTGAAAAACCTCTGAGTAGGAACAAGTGGTGATGTTTGCTGGAAATTTGAGAAAATGCACTTAACTGATTACAGAGTGCTAAATTATTGGGGATTTCCCACTCTGAAATCACTTCACAAAAATGCTCTTTATGTTAATGTTAGTCTAAGCAAATTAGCTGAGATTCTAATCACAGGAGAACAACCCACCACTAGCAGCTCATTTTTTCTAGTGGCCTTCCTCTTCATCACAAGTGGGTGAAGGATTCCCTGAGAACAAATGCTGGAACTAATATCATTCCTGGGGAGTTAGGAACCACTATGTGCCTGCAGGTTGCAATGTAGAGAGCTGATTAGAAACTCATTATACGGATCTTTTTCCGCAACAGAGAAAATACGAGGTGGCAGTTTTATGCTATGCTGGCTTTGGTGGCAGTGCTGACTGCAGGGGCCCCCTCTTCTGCTTTGCTTTTTTTTTAATTCACTGTCCCATCCTCCCAGACAATAATTCTGTATCTATCTGTCGTGAGTCTGGCTTAAGCAGGTCCTGCTTTGCTGGAGCTGCAAGACGAGGCCCCTGGGCTGGCCCTCCGTTGCGCTGGCGTAGCTGACTTTGTGGCTACAGTGGGAAACCAAGTGGGGAACTGATTCAGCTGGAAAACTCAGGGGGGAGCTTTCCTTTTTGGGCTATTTTTATTGTTAAGGCTGATGGACTGGAGGAGCGAGCAGCTGGAGGAGTGGTACTGCCAAGTGGTTTACCGCAGCTAAGGTTCCATTGCTTGTGGGGCTCTCTGCATCAGCCCCAGCAGGGACTTCATGTGGCACTGAGCAGCCTAAGGACAAGGCTCAGTTGTCCCGGGGAACTTGTTGAGGCTGGCATTGCTATCAGCGCTGGGGAACCATAGACTTAATGGTCTGAGCTGGCAAGACAAAAGTTAAAATTTTACAAGTCTGAGACATTTTGTTTACACACACTTCTGTTAGTGTTGAAATAAAAAGGGAAAAATAAGGAAAAGAATGATGTAACTGGAGATTCCAAAGTGTTCCCCGTCTCTGCAAGCATCTTAACTTGTTACGGTTGAGGAAGGCGTGGTGGGAGAAAGAGCGTCACACTCTTCCCAAAAGTTGCTGTAATGAGATGCCATGCCGTAATTTGGTCATCCTTGACGGCATCTAATTTAAGTGTTAGACATTTTGTATCCAAAGGGAATTTAACTGGAAGAATACGATCTTTGTATTTCCCTTTCTTTTAAAATGTTTGGGTTTTGCTTTTAATCACGGTGCTGTTTCCTTTCTAGAATTAAAAGAACACAGCACCATTCCCTGTAACTAGATAAGAAAGACAAAGGAAGTGTTTTCAGGTTCATTCACATCAGAAGTGCGTGAATAGCTGTTTCTACTGTCTGGTGAAGGAACAGCAAGCTCTCTATGCAATGCCTATGGCAATGCCAGCCTGGGAATGGTGCCGTGCATTTCCTTCATCACTGGTTGGGGAACAAAAAATCAACAGAGAATAAAGAAGTCTGAATAGGCTTTACTGACCAAACTGAATGAAGCTGCAGTAAATCTGTAATGTTTAGTCTTTGATTTCCCCTACCATTGTGTGAATGATATCCAAAGGATTTTTATTTTCAGGAAATTAGTTGTTTATAATCTTGACATGTTTTGACTTATCCAAATTTTGGTGTATTCTATTTTTTGTTGTCCCCCGTCCCCCCCCTTGCCCTTCCCAGAGGTATGGAACTATTTCCAAAAGGTTTTGGTGAAGAGATATGCCACTGAACGAAATGGAGTCAATGTTATAAGTGGACCAATCTTTGACTATGACTATGATGGTTTACATGACACACCTGACAAAATAAAACAGTAAGAGTTTGTCTTTAAATTGGTTTGTTGTTGCTTCTCTTAAGGATGGCTTTATCTTAAACAATTCATCATCTGCACATTATTTCATTTTTGGGAGGAGATATAATTTTCTAGCTCTTTCTGAAATTATTGTTCATCAAGACTGAATCTCCCTGTAGGTAGGACCATGGTAAGAATAAGGAAATGGCAATTCAAGGTAACTGTTCACCCTTACTTTGAAATTAAGTGTTCATTCATCCTTGAGATGAAGTTAAATTATGTTCCAAATAATCTATTTTCTCTAAAATTCTCCAGAACTTAAGAGTTGACAACTGGATACCAGAGCAAACCATAGCAGTGCTATTGAGTTAGATACTCAAGTCTTTCATTAATTCAGTAATGCTTTCTCTCTATGTCCCTGAACTGAAGAAGCCTTTCAGCACTGGTGTGTGGTATTTCTATAGCACAGTATCAAAACATGAGCTAATTGAATGCTCATTTTCAGATCATGTTTAGGAATCAAACACATCTCAACAACATACATAAGTCCTCACACGTAGGGCAGGAAAGACCATGCTGTTTGTGTAACCTTCTTCCAGAGAGGTTTATCCTTTGTGGATAAATGTTTGCTTTATTCCTTCAGGTTTGTGGAAGGCAGCGCCATCCCTGTTCCTACTCATTACTATACCATCATAACCAGCTGCTTAGATTTCACTCAGCCAGCCGACAAGTGTGATGGACCACTCTCCGTTCTCTCATACATCCTTCCCCACCGGCCTGACAATGATGAAAGCTGCAATGTAAGTGGACTTGATGATCTTAAAGGTCTTTTCTAACCTTAATGATTCTGTGATTCTGTGTGTGGTTCTGCCGTACTACTGTAGCCTCATGGTAAATATATCCCTGGGACATGTGAAACCTCATTACTGTTAGATGCTAGTCCTCACTGATGTCTTGAATGAAAGCACAGGGTAATGACTCTATTGAGTGTCAGGTTTGACTCATTAGGCCAAAGCACTCCTCTGTGACATGAGAGAAAATACAGAACTATTACTGCACCTAAAATTGTCTGGAAGAACTGACATACACTAGGTTGGCAGTAAACAACCTATAGGTTTCTATGTTTTGGCAGACACTGTCAGTGTAACCTCAGAACAGATTGGGGAGAGGTTGTGTGCGTAGATGTATTGTGCTGGCAGCCAGCCTGATGTTTTTATTGAGGCCTGTTTCCATATGCAGGTACAATATAGTCTGTCTGCTATGGCAATCTGGGTGCATCAGACAGCATGATTACATCCAACCCACACAGTATTAAAACTATATGCTAAAACCTGCCAAGGGTAGCGTGCCAGCTCTTGCTGTTTCCAGAACATGTCTTGATTCAAGGGAAAAGTTTGGATTCTTATTAAGAGGGATGACCAGACACTCTCCTGGTTCTTCTCCTGTCTTCCTTTAGGATGCAAAATCCTATAGTGTAAGAATCTTGGTGAAGTACAAAGGCTTTGGTCTGGTCAGCACTGCAGAAAGTAACGCACGCAGTTGGCAGCTGATTGTGCGGCAGGAGAGCGGTCGGGTCCCCACGGGCTCCGGCGCTCTGCAAGGACAGCAGTCCTCCCAGGCAGCTGTATTTAGACTTGTCCTTCCGCCTGAACTTGTTCTCCCATTACACAGCTGTGTGGATTCCTGCACACAGACGCTTCACTATAGGCTGCCAGGAGACCGTTTCCTGAATGAACGCATTAATGTTATGAATTTTGTATTGGCACAAAAAGTTAAGACTCCTGGTCCAGCTACAGGCAGAAATAGTCATTCCAACTCTGTACACAATTCACCTGGAACACTGTCTCTTTCTCATTCATCAAACATCGCCTGCTTTCAGGTCGCTCTTTTTGAAACCATGCTTTTGGAGCAGTATCCCTCTCTCTTGAGCAGATCTGGCTTCCCCCTGTTTAGACTCTTAACTGCTTTGGGCAGAGTTGTCTTCCACCAGAAGTCTCAGAAAGTCCTACATATATTTCATTGTGTTTTTTCTCTGGGCTGCTTTCCTCTGAATCAAGATCCAGTTGGTGATCTGGAAGTTACTAATCTGACAGTTATTAGGGCCTCTGTCCTTGTATTTCTGCCTATATGTAATCTCATGACAAAGTCAATTTTTTTTCCTCCCTGAAGTGTGTGTCATGGTCCTCTTAAACTGCTGAAATTTTTTAATGAACTATTTGGTATAATGGCCTCTTTTACGCTTTGATTTTTTTATATTCCAGTTCAGGCTTCTTTTCTCTGTACGTCATGCTACTTACGCTGTACAAATTTACAGTTCTGGGAGGAGCTTAAGTGCTACTACAAGGTCATTAGCAGATATTGGTCTATGCTTTTTACATAGCAAAGAACCACTCCAAAAATATTGAAATACAGTTTTTGAATCAAAATACCGTCAGGCAAAATTTTGCCATTCAAATACAATGTCAGTCTTACTTTTGCACGTGGTGTTCCATCTGATTTGTTCAAAGAAGTGATTGTGTAAAACCTCACATACTTCATGGATGAAATACATGGGATAATGTAAAAGTTTTTCCTTAACCTCTCCACAGCTTGCTTTTAACATTTTAACATTTAACATCTGAAGAAATATTAGCTTTCCCCCGACTCTGCTCTTGTTGCACACACTTTCTCTCTCTTCACATGGCCGTTGGAGAACACCACTACTCTTCTCATTTGAATTTGTTCCATTTCCAAACTGTGTTTATTCATGGTGAGGTTATACCCGTTTATTCTTGTGTCAACATTTTCCTATGGCTTAAATAGCCCTTCACTGGGCTTCTTTGGGATTTACCCTAGTGATGATTTATGATGATTCTCAAGGCACATACTTCTCTCTATTCATGGGAGACCTAGGATTTTTTTTTGCTCTTCTTGTAAGAGAGGATAAGCATCTTAGTAGCCTTCCTATGCATCTGTTCCAGTCTGATTCTTTTTGTTGTTGTTGCTCTGGAACATGAATGAGACAAAGTACTTCAGCTGAGGTCTCAAAATGAAAATAGTTTTCTTTCCACTGGACACAACTCCTCTGATACTACCTAGGATTTGTGTTTTCCATAAGTAGCTGTGTTATAATGCTCATAATCATGCACAGCCAGTACACCCAGGACTCCCCCATCTGCATCCTCCAGTATGCTATTCCAGTCTTCCTCTGCATTGACTGGAGCTCCCAATTGTTTTGTTTTTTTCACTGGCACACTAATGATCTTTGCACAAAAACCATGTATGAAAACATGACACAAAATCCTTTCCAAGACCAAAGCTGGAGGAATCCTACTAGAAACTTCTTCCCAGACACTGTTTTCCCTTCCAGAAAAACATTTAAATTTCTCTTTTAATAAGCCAGTTCCTCACCCACCTGTCTACATGCTGATCATGTTCAGATTTCCAGCTAATAATTTGATATCCAGAGAGAGATTGTCTTTGAGCTCTGTAGAATGCAGATTTCCTGATGAGACAGAAGGCTTGAAGACAACAAAAATGTCACAGTGATTGCATTTGCGGTAATAACCCTGCTGAGGTCCATTTGCAGACTAGCCACCCGATCGCCAGGCTGAAGGCTGGGCAGGGGCTTCCTGCGTCCGCGTGCTGCCACGTGGCCTCCTGGAGCGTGACACTGCCGGCGAAGGGGAGCGAGCAGGGCACGCTCCGTTCTCTTCCCTCTTAACTCACATCTTTCTTTTCATGCTCCAGACCTGGTTTTGGGCCTCAGGGTGCTAGTGACATGGAGAGGGAAAGTGGTTTCCCTCAAAAAGGGTTTGGAGCTCAAAGGCTTCAAAACAGACGAGTGCTGACTGGGTCACGGGCGTTTGCTTTAGATCAGCCAGCTGTGACTTAGCTGGTACTTTGTGTTCTCTCTGTGCAAACGATGACACTCACCCTCCTGGCCTTTGTGGGGTGACACACAGCCCGATCTGTGCCACATCTACTGTGTTGGGTAGGCTCTGGCATTGCTGAAGCTTAGTCTCGATTGATGAGAGTATCACTTCATACAAGGATCTGACTGAGACAAAAAGGGTCTTATTTTCAAGAGTAAGCACAGAAATAAAGTTTTATCAGCAAGATTTCCAAGACACATGAGGTCCAAATGTCCAGAGACAGAACCTTCCTTTCCTAACTTGCCTCCCCAGCAGCAGTGTAGACGCACCAGCCTGAGAGGCCAAAGGGGGAAAAGTCCTGTTTGCTCTGTCTTTTTTGCACGTCTGCTGCCTGCCATGCAGTCCGTGGGGCTGGCTGCAATGCTTGTGGGACACGTCGCTGGGCTGGTTAACGCACTCAAACAGCCAGTAACTGCAGTGTTTTGCAGGGCTGATCTTCTGATGTGTTAGTGAGCTACGTTAGTTTGTGGATGGCTCCAACAAGCACTGGAGCTGGTACAAGCCATGCAGCAGGAGCAATCCCCTAAGAGAGGGTACATGCATGCAACCCAACCCCGATCACTCTGGCAGCATCACCTTCCTGAATTTTTTTTTTCCCCATATTGGGAAATGCTTAGTGAAAGTCTTTTTTCTAGCTGTGAATAATATGTATGTTCTAATAACTAGATTTTACAGGTACCAACATAACGCATAGTGCCAACTGTGTAATGAATCATAAGGGTCTCCTAACAGTAAAGTGGAAAGATTAACATAATATCTAACAATAGATGAGGTGCTGATCAGATGAGAATAATGTGTAAGGGTAGGGTTCAAAGCTAAACAACCTCGAGATTAGACTTTGGTAATACACACTTTAATATGGAGCTCTTTCTGTGAGACAAAAAAAATATGTAGTGACCAATGGATCTTCTGAAAGTATATGACTGTTCTTCTGAAACACCTGCAACATGGGGCCAGCTTTCCCCAGGTGACTATGATCATTGTCTCAAGCCCATCTTAAAATGTGTCCTGAAATAAAACTGGGAATCATCTTGCATCTGAAGATTCAAATCTGTTTTCTTGGAACTTGTTTACCTTAGTCATTCTTGAATAGGGCACAGAGATTGTTCAAATGGACCCAACCTTCAGAAAAGTTGCATTTGGTTTTGGAGCTGACTTTTTATGTGGCATGTTATGAAACTTCTTTCTTTTTTTTTTACATTTCAGAGCTTGGAGGATGAATCAAAGTGGGTTGAAGATCTTCTTAAGATGCACACTGCACGTGTGCGTGACATCGAACAGCTCACAAGCTTGGACTTCTTCCGAAAGACCAGTCGCAGCTACACAGAAATCCTTTCCCTAAAGACATACCTGCATACGTTTGAAAGTGAAATTTAGCTTTCTAACCGTATTCAGTGCATCCTTTTATCAACTGGTGTATATTTTTATATTGTTTTTATATTTATTAATTTGAAACCAGGACATTAAAAATATTAGTATTTTAATCCTGTATCAAATCTTAAATATTAAACCCTTGTGTCATTTGTTTTGTTTCTCTAAAGTTTAATATAGCTATGTCTCTCGGTTTATTTAGTAGCGCTTGTAATACTGCAGCTTGAGTCCTTACTCCAAGCTTTTAAATGGTGCTGCAGGATTTGATACTAATTTCCCATGCTCCTTTACCACACTTGTAGTCCTGTACTGTGTATCAAAATACTGAACATGTAAAATTACATTCATTTACTGTTAACTATGTGACAGACATATTTAAACCCTATAGACAAATAGCATCTTAAATATAATAAACCACACATTCAGTTTTTTTAATGTGTTTTGATTTCCTTTCACAGGGTCATTCAGAGGGACTTGCGGGCAGCTGAGTGCTGCCAGCTTTTATTCACCGGGCAGAGCCCTTCTCAAGAGCTTAGGTTTGCTGGTAAGAGGACTACCAGGAGCCCAGGTGCCCGGCCCTGGTACTCAGCAATGAGACCATAAAACAGACAAGCACCGTAGTCATTACCGGTTAGGTTTTGCCACAGAGGCAGAGCTGGGAGAGGAGGTTTGTTGGTGTCGTAAGCTACCAGGGGTCCACCACGCTTGAGGCCACTTGGCCCTGCTCTAGAGCTGTGGGGAGGATGTGAGGTGACAACATCTGCTGTCACCGGTCAGGCTGTGTTGTGTCCCTTCTCCACTGCTGCTGCTCCGGGCTGGTTCCTGGGAATACCAGTTCCATCAACTTTTGCTTTGACTTTGAGGGAAGTTGAGATAAGGTGGATGTTGACAGAGGTGACATTGCTAACACTCAGCAGTGGGTTTTTACCTGGGAGGAGAAAATCTGATTTTTGTCATCTTGTTCTAATGGCCAGAATTTGCAGAGTTTTCCCCTAATCTGAGGCTGAGTCTGAGGCTTAATGCCAGCCCTCATTCTCAAAGGAAGCCCCTTGGCCTCATTGCGCATATGTAACTTCTGGTACTGTGAACCACATGCAGTGCACGTGATTTACAACCATCACCTACCTGGTCAAGTGGGTCAAGTCTCTGTTGGCTTGTCACAGTCTCATAATCCTGGTGAGCCTGTAAGAGTGACAATGATGGCACCGTCCTAAGCTGATGGAAGAGGCACTATTGCACACTGATGTCTAGATAATGGCCTGATTTAGCTTGGACAGCTTTTATAGAAGGCATAAGGTATGGGGCATTAGCGTTAGTGTAGTTAGATGATGTGAAAGATCAATTATTGTTTAGAATGCCTCTTGAAGCTGAACCCCCAAGTGGCACTTTTACAAAGCCGTCGTTTGAGGTTACAGATTTCCCTCTGTGCCAAAGTGGTTTGTGTCTATTTTCTCCTCAAGGTGTTGCAAATGCTGGAGGGCAGTGAGAAGGGCTGGAAAACATCTCAGCCATGTACACAGATGAATAGCCAGGTCTCCTAAGTAAAATGAATGTGGCACAATTTTAGCAATTTGCATCCATCTAAGAGAAAGTAGTAAACTGGAATTAATCATGTTAACAGTGATGATTAAGTTCTTGTGACCAGTAGACAAAATTTTATTATTTTAGGTGCCAAATTCTGTTTCAATTAGAAGAGCACAAAACTTGAATGTTTTAAGATCCCCCCAACATGTTAGGACAGAAATTCTAATAACTGCACAAAGCTCTGGGAAACATCCTATTCTTGCAACTTAAAAATTGTCTCTTGTGGTTGTCTGGTAGCACAGAAATATTTTTCTGTAAGCTTTTTGGCAGAGCTTCCTGCCATGGTAAACTTTATGTTCTTCCATGTGCTACAAAGGGTATTTCCTCTGGATTGAAAACAGTTTTCAGTTCAGACTTAATTTCTCTGACACCGACTTTAGCAATGATATAATGTGGTTGTTCATAAACTAAACCGAAGACCACCACTACTGTGTTGCTTTGACATTCATCTGTTGCTTTGTTTGTTTGTTTCTTTTAAATAAATCTAAGAAATTATGTGATTTTTTTTTATTTTCTCTGAAAATAGATGACATTTATACCGAAGTAATATTTAGGCTCTGAAAGATACTCTTCTTGTGTTCAGAGAAATTTGCTTTTGAAATACAGTAAGTGATGATTGTTGGGAGAGACATTTTAATTCTATCTCAATTTCACTAAAGAATGACAATTAG
>NW_010531933.1:0-1112 GCF_000687285.1 Phaethon lepturus | reverse complement strand
GGAAATGTGATTTTTTTTTTACTTGGTTGCTCACTGTGAGAATAAATACCGGTAATTTTACTTCTCTTCTACTTATTTCTCTTCAGCCCTTGGACCCATGCTTTTGTATGGTATTGCTGTTTTATTTTACCATGCTGGCAGAAGTAGCTGTGCTGGGGACTGTTTGTGGTGACTCCTGTGAGTTGCATGGGTTTTTCTTCCTGTTGGAAGATGCCTTATCAACACACAAGCTCCAGTGCAAAACTAAAGCCTTGTAAATCCCTCTAAGCAACATGAGCGCTGCAGGAACAACAGACATTTTTAAGGAAACTTGTAATTTCCCTTTGGTATTCATCAGGGTGAATGTTAGCTTAGGGCAGCACGTAGGAAGGAATCCTTCTGCTTTCCATTCCTGTTAGACCATTTTGAAAATATGAAATACCACTTGCTTCTGTTACATGTTTTCTCGATACTACTCTGGCTTCTGCAAGAGGTCCATTGAGGAGAACAAGTGCTGAATTTTTCTGTTGAGCAAAGACCAGTTTTGAAGGTTTGGATAATTACTGTTTGCAACTGGTGATGTAAATTTGAGGCATGTTTAATGAATTAGGGTCAGTTCAGTTGAGTAATTGTCAAGACAACAAAAGCCATAGGTGTCCTAACAAAGTCCCTTTCCTCTCGGAAAAATCCTCCCGAGGTAGTTACGCAAATGGAATATCCTTGTTCTAGGAAGCTGTTACTTTTTTAAACCCCTTTTTCACAGTCACATATCGAAATCCTTCATAGATAAGCACTATAAGGCTGGTCAAGTAACCTGACCAACAGCATGGTTATGATGGCAAAATTATAGCAAGAGTTACCATCCTATACTGTCAGTAATGGCATACTTAATTACCACTGATTATATTCTGTCCTGGCCAGCTAACTACAGCTTGATTAGATTGATTGGATACTGCCAGTGTTTTGGTAATAGCAGATCAGATTGTGTAAGTTATAAAGATCTTTCAGGAAGGAAATGGGCCCGTGTGAACCTCATGAGGTTCAACAAGGCCAAGTGCAGGGTCCTGCACCTGGGGCGGGGCAACAGTACAGGCTGGGAGACGAAGGGATTGAGAGCAGCCCTGCCAAAAAGG